>NC_090902.1:15405939-15450939 GCF_040956055.1 Brachionichthys hirsutus
GTACTTGAACTCCTCCACTTGGGGCAGGATCTCCTCCCCGACCTGGAGGGTGCACTCCACCCTTTTCCGGCTGGGTGGAGAGTACGCCCTCCATTGAGAGCTGGAGGGCACGGCCTGATGAAGCCAAAAGGATCACATCATCTGCAAAAAGCAGCGACCCAATCCCGAGGTCCACCAAGAGGTTCTGGAATTGCTGCCACGACAGGCACGACCACCTTACGACCACAGCACCAATCGGCCGCTTCGACAATGGAGGCTCGAAACATGGTCCACTCAGACTCAATGTCCCCTGCCTCCCCCGGTACATGGTCCACTCAGACTCAATGTCCCCTGCCTCCCCCGGTACATGGTCGAAGCTCTCCTGGAGGTGGGAGTTAAAACTCCTTCTGACAGGAGATTCTGCCAGACGTTCCCAACAGACCCTCACAATACGTTTGGGCCTGCCAGGTCTGTCCGGCATCCTCCCCCACCATCGGAGTTGACTCACCACCAGGTGGTGATCGGTTGATAGCTCCGCCCCTCTCTTCGCCCGAGTATCCAAGACATGCGGCCGCTTACCGTCTAATGCGCCCACATGACTTGGTCGACCAATCACGACGCTACACGTCATCTCTTGGCTCCACGTGCATCTGTTTATGTTCGCTTTTCAGACAAACCAGCTTGGTGTGCTTCGGTTTGCATGTTACACAAAGACAAAAACATTTATCGAAAATGGTGAAACATTGCAGTCACGGCTTGCGTAACCATGACGACCGGTCCCCCTAATGACTGGAAGGAGGTGTCCAGTTTATTCACTTCCCTAAACTGATAAACTACTATGAGAAATGTCTACGCTGGATTAAGCTGTAGAAGAACACGACCTGTAGAATCCATCAAAAAAGTGAAATGAAGAACATAAATAAATAAAAACTCTATGCAGGAATGAACGGCTACTAAAGTAATACGGAGAATAGTGAACAATAGAGTTTCATTTCCAGTAATGTAGCTTTAGGCTAATGCTAGGAGCTCCTATAGAGAGATCCAAGTACAGTTACAGTTATTATTATGTGTTTTATCAGTTATTATTAGTGTTAATTCACTGTGTCTGATCTAACCTAATATTTACACACATACACAATGCTACGATGATGGTAAGTAGGTCAACGATCTATCGGTGTTTATAGCTAAAGGCTAATGCTAGCTCGAGGCTAGCATTATCCTCTCAATTCACTGATAGCATTTATGTTTAAAACCTTAGGATTATACTAGTTTTACTGATGCTAGTACACATCTGTGTATCCACTCCTGATGCTGCTGTTTTTGTGATGTGTTCTGTACTCGTACGTTTTTTGTAACTTAGTCATTACTGTTACATGTTCCTAGTCTACTTCTGATTCTGATTCTGATTCAGTACGGTGGTGAAGTAGGTAGCGCTGTTGCCTCACAGCAAGAAAGTCCTAGGTTTTATTCCACCTTACTGTGTGGAGTTTGCATGTTCTCCCTGTGTCTATGTGGGTTCTCTGGTTCTCTGGCGCCCCCAACCACCATCAAAGACATGCGGCTTAGGTGAATTGGCCTTATAGGTATGAGTGTGTGCGTGTGTGCGCGCACGCCTGTGTGTGTGTGTGTGTTGCTCTGCGATCAATTGGTCACCTTTCCAGGGGGTCATATTTTTGTTGTGAAGTGAAGAAACAAGCAGGAAATGGGGGGGGGGGGGGGGGGGGTGTTGTGTCTACCTGAAACCAGCCTGCCGCCCTGCAGTCATGTGACATGCTACGTTTAGCATTTAGTTATGGCGACTCCAATCCAACTCAACATTGAATGTGTTGAACTCGCATCGTATTTATTGCTATAACATATTTGATTAGGACTAATTGGCTGCAGCAATAATCAAATATCGCTCTATTAAAATGAATATGCTGAAAGAGGCTTTTAATTGTTGAACTATTCCCATGTGAAGCCGCTTCAGCCGGACTGTAATGATGTAGCTGCAGAATTACATGTTGGAACGATCATTGTTTAAGAGGCAACGCAGCAGCGATACATTCTCATTAAGCTGCAATAAAATTAGCTGGCGATCACTATTAGCAAAGTCTATTACTACACATTAGTAAGCCGAGGGACCACGCACACGCACACACACACACACACACACACACACACACTGAGCGCTATCTCAGGCCGCTATAATTATTGTGATAGGATTTTCTCTCTATTCAGCTTGAGCGTGTTTCCTTAATAACACCATTACAACCTGAATATAGCTCCATATCTTAGCGCTGATGTGGGGCTGCAGCCCGCCGCTGTGCACGGTGTGTGTGCATGTTGGGGTTAATAAGCTGCTGTGTGTTTTAGAAGAGGCTCTTGGCCTCGCTGCTCTCGCTCTTTGTCTCTGCATTGTGTGTCTGGGAGGAGAGAGCGCTGACGCCGGCAGAATGGCCCCTGGAGAATCAAGCAGCGCTCATTGTTTTCTATTAGCTGACTCCCCCTCTGCCTTCTCTCACCTCACCGCCTCATTTTACATTGAAATGAAATTGGGTATGGAAACGTGAATAAGTGTGTGCCGGTCACATAGAAATACACTCCTCCCTTTATCTGGCCCATATATTAAAGCGGCTCCCACCAGTGCGCTCTTTTATCCAGAATGATGTTTAATTCCCTTAAACACGAGAATTAATTAGCACACGATCTGCATGTGAATGGAAGGAAGGGGATGCCGGCTCTGGCCTGTCGCTGCAGCCTCTCCTGCTGCTGTCAGCCACGTGGCAGGCCTGGAGCCGCTGTTAAACCTGAGGGCTGCACAGGACAGTGGTGGAACAGACGGAGCGATGACTGAAGACGGTCCTGGTTTCATCCCAGAGGCATGGCCCTAGGTTCATCCCAGAGGCATGGCCCTAGGTTCATCCCAGAGGCATGGCCCTAGGTTCATCCCAGAGGCATTGACCTAGGTTCATCTCAGAGGCATGGCCCTAGGTTCATCTCAGAGGCATGGTCCTAGGTTCATCCCAGAGGCATGGACCTAGGTTCATCCCAGAGGCATTGACCTAGGTTCATCCCAGAGGCATGGCCCTAGGTTCATCCCAGAGGCATGGACCTAGGTTCATCCCAGAGGCATGGTCCTAGGTTCATCCCAGAGGCATGGACCTAGGTTCATCCCAGAGGCATTGACCTAGGTTCATCTCAGAGGCATGGCCCTATGTTCATCCCAGAGGCCGTCCGTGACAGCTGGGGGCCTCAGCTCGGAGAGGCGCAGCATCAACAGCAGGCCGGGACTCTGCAGGACGTTAACATGAAGCGATCTGGTGTAGCAGATAGAAAGCGGAAGTAACGGTGTGTTCAGGGTCAGTCACCTGAGAATTAGCAGGGATTTGGACTTGCAGAACAACAGCAACATTTAAACAGAAAGAATCCCAGAGACAGGAGAGACAGGAGTGTCCTGAAGAGACGCATGTGTCTCTGTGGGCGGTGTCGATCAGGATCGGAGGCAGGAATTCCCACGCTGCACAGAGATGGAACTTCCAGCTCTTTCAGCTCCTCAGATGAGTTTTTGTAGCCTAAATGTATTCATTACCAAATTATGTGCAAATTAGGGGCTGCTCCTGCTCCTCCTTTCTGTTAGGAGCGGTCCTGGTGTGGAGAAGGTTCTCCCTGAGGGGACAGATGCTGCTCCTTTGCTCTGGATGGATATTCTACATTATAAAGATGTCCCTGGGCCAGCAGGACAAGATGGATCATTCACTTCCTCATATTTTAACAGCATAAATCAAATTAACTTTTTGTGTTTAGTCACAAAAGGAAAACATTTCCTGAAGCTTACAGTCCAGAGCTCCAGAGTTCCAGATTCAGAGCTCCAGAGCTGCAGAGCTCCAGAGTTCCAGAGTTCCCCCACGTTTCCAGCCAGATCTCCTCTGCATAGAGAAACACTAGTTAAGTGGCCGCGGTCTGTGATCCAACAGTCTGGCTGCCATTCTGACTCAGAATTGATTCTTAAATGCCTGCCTGGTTAAATAAAGGTTAGATTGAAGGAGACAAATTAGAGGAAAATGTTAAATTACAGCAGAAAATGATCAAGTTATTCATGGGTGAGTTGTCGGTGTTGATCATCTGCTCCAGCAGCAGCTTCATTATTACTGCAGTGACACGACTATCACAGCCCAGTCAGAAGACATTATCCACCTGGAATGACATTATCAGCGTCTCCTTCAATGACAGCAGGGTGTCGCTTTGACTGAGAGGCGTGCAGCCAATCCAACGCATGGCTGCATCCCCAGACAGCCAATCAGCTGTCAGAGCCACGGATGCCTCCTCCTCTTAGGCTGATGGTCATTCGGAGCGTGAACCCCGGCGAGCTCAGCACAGGTCACACACACATCAGCTGCCATCGGAGGGAGTTGGACGCGACTCGGACCGATCAGCTCTCGGGTGTTCGGTCCGGAGGCGGAAGACAACGCGTCAGAATGCGGAGGAGTGTGGGAGACGGTTTACGAGGACACAATATTAATGCTAAGCTACACAAAGCATGCTAACCTCAGGCCTTTTCACGGGGTGACGGGATGGAGCAGGGACGTGTGAATTATCAGGCGTCTTCTGTTCCATTGCCATTCCAGCACACATCACGATTAACCCTTTCACACTCTCGGTTCTGTGAAGGCTGAGTATGGATTTCACATCAAACGATGCTCTGAGATGAAATGGAAAGTATTAAAGGTGTCAGCGGTGTCGGCGGATCCTCAGAAATATGTTTTCCTCTTCTGTCTTCATTTAATTGCAATAAAACGGTTGAAATGACAAGAATCAAATTATAAAGTGGTGAAAGTGTCCCGTTAACTGCCTGCTGACACTCGTCACACACGAACGTCTCACTAATGTCAAACTCAGCAGGCGGTGAAATCTGGAAAAGGTTGTGTTCATAATTCAATTGTGGCGTGTAAAACCCTCCCAGGTGTACGGACGGAGGACCGAGTGCCCCCCACCAGCTAGAACCGGACTCTAGACTCTGGCATGTCAAGCCGTTTCCTCTCAGAACCTCGTCTTCCCGTCCCTCCCTCAAATCTGCCTTGAACTCACAGCAGCAGCAGCGGAGGTTTCTGGGAGAAGAGACATGGACGTAGTGAGGGAGGACATGAGAGTGGCTGGTGTTGGGGAGGACAATGCAAAGGACAGGGCTAGAGGACGACCCAGGAGAAGAGACATGGACGTAGCGAGGGAGGACATGAGAGTGGCTGGTGTTGGGGAGGACGATGCAAAGGACAGGGCTAGAGGACGACCCAGGAGAAGAGACATGGACGTAGCGAGGGAGGACATGAGACTGGCTGGTGTTGGGGAGGACGATGCAAAGGACAGGACTAGAGGACGACCCAGGAGAAGACACATGGACGTAGTGAGGGAGGACATGAGAGTGGCTGGTGTTGGAGGAGGAGGAAGAAGATTTACAGCCGTCTTCCATGACTTGAATGCAGCACATGCTGTTCCTCACGCAGCCTCTGATTGGTCCGTCACGCCGATGACTCGGGACTAAGACGAATGTTCCTGATGGTGAACGTTGTAAAACGCTGAAGCCCTTCTGGTCATGCTGCTAACCCTAAACCAAGCAACGTTCATCAGGCACAGAGGAAGCAGCCGAAAGTTCCCAAGATGAAACAAGATATCTTCATCTTCATCTTCTTCATCTATCGATGGTCTTAAAATGTTAACACCTGCTGACAGTGTTCTGTAAAACACTTAGGATTACACTATAAATGTATATCCATCCATCCATCCATCCATCCAGAGGTCTTTGTCTTGAGACCTGGGGGCCCTGACTCTCATGCTGGGTGTGTTTCAATTCAATTCAATTCAATTCAGTTCAGTTTTATTTCTATAACACCAGATCACAACATAAAGTCGTCTCAAGGCACTTTACAGGATTAGCAGGGAAAGACCTGCAGGGAAACACAGAACCCAACTTGACCCACAAGAGCAAGAACGGAGACGGAGGCAAGGAAAAAACTTCCCTTTAATAGGCAGAAACCTTGGACAGAACCTAGGCTCATGGTGGACGGCCATCTGTCTGACCGGCTGGGTTGAGAGAGAGAGAGAGAGAGAGAGAGAGAGAGAGAGAGAATGGCAGGTCGGAGGAGAGTCAAAAACGAGGAGATGGATAGGGAAGTGATAGCAAGACAGAGCAGGAGCAGACAAAAACAAAATGCTAATGCTAGCGATATAAAGCTATAAATGCTAATGCTAGCGATATAAAGCTATAAATGCTAATGCTAGCGATATAAAGCTATAAATGCTAATGCTAGCGATACGGACATCAGCGCTGAGGCCACAGGTCCAGGTTCTGCAGCACCACGGACAGAAAGACCTGAAAGAGAAAGAGGGACAAACAGAGGGAGAGAGAGAACAAGACTACAGGAAGAGAGAGAGAGATTACTGACATATATTTATAACATGAATAACCAGATAAAGGGGGAGGAGCTCAGTGTGTCATGATGTTAAGCCACCAGTGCTATGACAGCAGATTGATTATATTGATTACTGCATTGATTAGTTATAAGCTTTGTTAAAAAGGAAAGTCTTTAATCTACTCTTGAACATAGAGATGGTGTCTGTCTCACGAACCAATCAGGGAGCTGATTCCACAATAAAGGAGCTTGATAACTGGAAGCTCCGCCCCCCTGTCTGCTCTTGGAAATGTCTGGAACCACGAGCAGGCCAGCATTTTGGGACCGCAGGGTTCTAGTGGGGCAATACGGGATAATCATCTCTGTAAGGTAAGGAGGGGCCTGGCCAGTGAGGGCCTTAAAAGTAAGTCGAAGGATTTTATATTAAATCCGTTCTCTAACAGGAAGCCAATGCAGAGACGCCAGAACAGGGGAAATGTGTTCTCTCAGTCTGGTTCCTGTCAGAACACGAGCTGCTGCATTCTGGATCAGCTGGAGATGTTTAATAGACCTTTTTGGGCAGCCGGACAGTAAGGAGTTGCAGTAGTCCAGTCTGGAAGTCACAAAAGCATGGACTATTTGTTCTGCATCTTTTCGGGTTAGTAGGTGCCTCACCTTTGAAATATTCCGAAGGTGAAAGAACGCAGTCCTTGAAACGTGCTTTATCTGGGACTGAAAGGACAGGTCCTGATCAAAGATTACCCCCAGATTCTTGGCAGTGGTGCTGGTGGACACTGAGACGCCATCGAGTTCAACTACAACACTAGAACAAACATTTCTGAGATGCTTTGGCCCAAGAACCAGAACCTCAGTTTCTACTATGATTTCTGTTTAGCTTGAGCTGATAATACTTTTAACTTGAATGCCAGTGATGCCCCTCCCGGGGCGCCGGTGTTTCTCTACACCAGAGTAGAGCCCCCCTCTGAGAGCTGTTTGCCCTGCTGGCTGTGTTTCTGAAGCCTCAGAGGGTGGTGCTGTGGTGTTTTAACAAGGCTTCGGGTCAGAACCAGTCTGGGTTTGGAGGCACAAACACTCACTCGGCTGTGCAAATCAATAGAGAGAGAATAGATGATAATGGGACAAATGAGAAGGACTTCCTCACATGGCCACGGCTGCATCAGGAGAGTGAATATCTGCAGGGGGACATGATAGTGGCCCTTTAGGTAATAGACTTAGCCCTGATATACTATTTCAGTTAATAGGCTAATCCAGTGCCGTGCCGGCTCTCGCCAGGTTATAGCCCGGTCCCTGCCAGCCCATCCACAGAGATAAAAAACGAGCCTTGCGATGGTCTGTTTATCCCTCCTGGGCCTGATAAGCCGCCGGCAGGGAAATGAAATTCTGCTTTTGCTGAAACATGATGATTTATGGATTGGGAGCGCCGCAGGGTGGCCTGCGCTCTGTCCCCGAGCACACCTACCTGTGTGTGCGTGCGTGTGCGTGTGCGTGTGCGTGTGCGTGTGCGGTAAAGCAGTGTTAGCGGTTAGTTCATTTAATCCAGGCCTGCTTGCACTATCGAGCTGTGATTGTAATTCCTTTCTTCCATTGAGTTGCAATAATAAATCCAATTTATGGGTTATTCCATTGAATCGCTCCAGTTAAACACACATTTATTGGAAGGTCAGATGACGTATCTCTTTACAACAGACACCTCAGAATAACACCTTTACAAATGCTATTCTCAATAGTACCCCCACTAGTAATAACAATAATAACAATAATAATAATTGTAATAACTAGAGAAGAACTAGGAGAGCACAGACCTCCCCCAAGCAGCTCGTTCCCCTCCTAACTGGATCTACACCGTCCACATGGTGATCTGGATCAGCACCAGAAGGTTCTAGATTGTTCTTGGTGTCTTTATACACCAACATGAAAAGTAAAAGTGAATCAGAGTTGATTAGTGAGTATTTTTAACTGATTCTTGAATCCATAAATGGGTTTTAATGTTAAAATGTAATATTTGTTCCTGACCTAGTTCTGGATCAGATCCATTTAAGATTTGGTGGTGACATAGAGAACCCCCCCCCCCCCCCCCCCCCCTACATGACTGTGTCCAATTCCATAAACATCGGTCAATAATCAACAAATTTTGAAGCTCCATTTACTGTAATGTTACCAAAAATGTAAAAGTGATCCAGAATTTAATAATCTGTTCCTGGTAGCATTCCCAACATTTCCTGAAAATGCTAACAGACGGACGGACGGACGCCAGCGATCACATATGATCACATGATTACGCTTTCAATACATTTTCAACTCTTCATATCCTATTACAGTGATGCGACTCAGTGTGTGTGTGTGTGTGTGTGTGTGTGTGTGTGTGAGAGTGAGGGCAGTGCCACTCAATTGACCTCAGGGTCAAACCACTCGACCCGTGACCTCCCTGAGGCTCAAGCTCTCTTCCATGCACCCACCCAGACAGACAGAGCGACGGCGACCCCTCTCCAGAGCGTTCAAGCCTCACAGAACCAGCCTCACAGAAGCAGCCTCACAGAAGCAGCCTCACAGAAGCAGCCTCACAGAAGCAGCCTCACAGAAGCAGCCTCACAGAAGCAGCCTCACAGAAGCAGCCTCACAGATCCAGCCTCACAGAACCAGCCTCACAGAACCAGCCTCACAGAACCAGCCTCACAGATCCAGCCTCACAGAACCAGCCTCACAGAACCAGCCTCACAGAACCAGCCTCACAGAACCAGCCTCACAGAACCAGCCTCACAGATCCAGCCTCACAGAACCAGCCTCACAGAACCAGCCTCACAGAACCAGCCTCACAGAAGCAGCCTCACAGAACCAGCCTCACAGAAGCAGCCTCACAGAAGCAGCCTCACAGAAGCAGCCTCACAGAAGCAGCCTCACAGATCCAGCCTCACAGAACCAGCCTCACAGAACCAGCCTCACAGAACCAGCCTCACAGATCCAGCCTCACAGAACCAGCCTCACAGAACCAGCCTCACAGAAGCAGCCTCACAGAACCAGCCTCACAGAACCAGCCTCACAGAACCAGCCTCACAGAAGCAGCCTCACAGAAGCAGCCTCACAGATCCAGCCTCACAGAAGCAGCCTCACAGAAGCAGCCTCACAGAACCAGCCTCACAGAAGCAGCCACACATGACCAGCCTCACAGAACCAGCCTCACAGAAGCAGCCTCACATAACCAGCCTCACAGAACCAGCCTCACAGAACCAGCCTCACAGATCCAGCCTCACAGAAGCAGCCTCACAGAAGCAGCCTCACAGATCCAGCCTCACAGAAGCAGCCTCACAGAAGCAGCCTCACAGAACCAGCCTCACAGAAGCAGCCACACATGACCAGCCTCACAGAACCAGCCTCACAGAAGCAGCCTCACATAACCAGCCTCACAGAACCAGCCTCACAGAACCAGCCTCACAGATCCAGCCTCACAGAACCAGCCTCACAGAACCAGCCTCACAGAACCAGCCTCACAGAAGCAGCCTCACAGAAGCAGCCTCACAGATCCAGCCTCACAGAAGCAGCCTCACAGAAGCAGCCTCACAGAACCAGCCTCACAGAAGCAGCCACACATGACCAGCCTCACAGAACCAGCCTCACAGAACCAGCCTCACAGAACCAGCCTCACAGAAGCAGCCTCACAGAAGCAGCCTCACAGAACCAGCCTCACAGAACCAGCCTCACAGAACCAGCCTCACAGAACCAGCCTCACAGAACCAGCCTCACATAACCAGCCTCACAGATCCAGCCTCACAGAACCAGCCTCACAGAACCAGCCTCACAGAACCAGCCTCACAGAAGCAGCCTCACAGAAGCAGCCTCACAGATCCAGCCTCACAGAAGCAGCCTCACAGAACCAGCCTCACAGAACCAGCCTCACAGAAGCAGCCTCACAGAAGCAGCCACACAGAACCAGCCTCACAGAACCAGCCTCACAGAACCAGCCTCACAGAACCAGCCTCACAGAAGCAGCCTCACAGAACCAGCCTCACATGACCAGCCTCACATGACCAGCCTCACAGAACCAGCCTCACAGAACCAGCCTCACAGAACCAGCCTCACAGAACCAGCCTCACAGAAACAGCCTCACAGAACCAGCCTCACAGAAGCAGCCTCACAGAACCAGCCTCACAGAACCAGCCTCACATGACCAGCCTCACAGAACCAGCCTCACAGAACCAGCCTCACAGAACCAGCCTCACAGAAACAGCCTCACAGAACCAGCCTCACAGAAGCAGCCTCACAGAACCAGCCTCACAGAACCAGCCTCACATGACCAGCCTCACAGAACCAGCCTCACAGAAGCAGCCTCACAGAAGCAGCCTGTGTTGAAGCGGCTGACTCACAGACGTGTGCTGCAGTGTTCACTAAATAAAGAAGAGAGTGATGAACTCCTTTAATAGGAGACGCAGGTAGAGCGGCCAGAGGTGCAGCAGCAGGTGCAGACCCCTCCATCCGAACGCACGTAGTAACCGGACAGAACCGGACTGGGCTGGGCTGGGCTGGGCTGGGCTTTCATTTGACAGAGATGCAGACAGGTTTTCTTCCCTCAGTGGTGGTTTTGATTCATGCTTCCTGTTTTTGTTTCGCCCCGAGCCTGAAGACAACATGGTGTGACCGCATCATAGCGTCAGCGCTTCAGGCTGAAGCGTGAGGGCGCCGCGGCGCCGGAGCTTCAGTTGTACACCATCTAGTGCTGAAGAGAGGTACCACTCTGGTCCAGTTCTGCTGCCTGCATGTCATCATGTCAGGCCTGGACTCTACCCACAATGCTTTGCTGCAGCTCATCTGCTGTCTGATGATGATGAATATATTTATTAGATACAATGTTAGAGTACAAGTACAGTCGAACAGTAGCATGTATTACACTACAAGTACAGTCAAACAGTAGCATGCATTACAGTACAAGTACAGTCAAACAGTAGCATGTATTACAGTACAAATACAGTCAAACAGTAGCATGTATCACAGTACAAGTACAGTCAAACAGTAGTATGTATTACAGTACAAGTACAGTCACACAGTAGCATGTATTACAGTACAAGTACAGTCAAACAGTAGCATGTATTACAGTACAAATACAGTCAAACAGTAGCATGTATCACAGTACAAGTACAGTCACACAGTAGCATGTATTACAGTACAAGTACAGTCAAACAGTAGCATGTATTACAGTACAAGTACAGTCAAACAGTAGCATGTATTACAGTACAAGTACAGTCAAACAGTAGCATGTATTACAGTACAAATACAGTCAAACAGTAGCATGTATCACAGTACAAGTACAGTCACACAGTAGCATGTATCACAGTACAAGTACAGTCACACAGTAGCATGTATTACAGTACAAGTACAGTCAAACAGTAGCATGTATTACAGTACAAGTACAGTCAAACAGTAGTATGTATTACAGTACAAGTACAGTCACACAGTAGCATGTATTACAGTACAAGTACAGTCACACAGTAGCATGTATTACAGTACAAATAAAGTCAAACATCCTGTCTAAGAGGAGCATTTCTAAAAAGCTCTTGCGGTCTTGTTTCTGTTGAAAGTCCTTCGTACATAAATCATCGACATTTAACAATACAAATAAAACTAATATTAAATTACTAACTTGATGCAAAATAACAATACATTAAAAAGACACATAATATGTACAATGTACGTGGACAAAAAAAAGGGGGGGGGGGGGGGGGTTGATCCGGAGAGAGTCGTGATAACTATCTCCGTTTCTGTCCCCCTGAAAGGTGTATTTTTAGGGCCATTTTGAAGGAGGCCAAAGAGGTGCATGTTTTGAGGGCAGGAGTCAAACAGTTCCACCTTTAGGGGGCAGTATTGTAAAAAGATGATTTACCCATGTTAGTCCTAAAGGAGGGGGTAATCAGGTTGTTGTTTGAGCTCCCTCTAGTGTTGTGGCTGTGGGTGTCACTAAATCTGTGGAGGTGTTTATTCAGGTATGCAGGGATTGAGGGGACTGAGGGCAGAGCTGCATTGACTATTTTAAATGCCAATCCCATTTTGAGTTGTTTAACCCTGTCTTCTACCCTGAGCCATTTTAGGCTAGCAAAATGTCCAGGAAGAAGGTGGGTCATGGCCCCAGATTGAGGAGTAGCCGAATCAGTTTGTTTTGGGAGGTTTGGAGCCTGGTTTTCAGGGACACTTTGATGTTTGAATACCAGGAGGTGCTAGCATAGTCAAAGAGGGGCTGAACGAGGCTCCAGCAAGAGTCCGGAGACAAAAGTAGACATTCTGCACAAAAATCTTGTTCTCTGATTGACTTTTTTGATCACCTTAGTTGCCATACTATCACCAGACAGGTATTTGTCAAGAGCACAGCCCAAATAGGTCATCTCTTCTTTGCTGGAGATTACTGTATTATCGACTGTGACCTTGAAATCATTAACATTTATCTCACTTAGAGAGTGTTTAGACCCAAAAAGAATAGATTCTGTTTTACCAAGATGTAGTAACAGTTTGTTATCGGTAAGCCAAGTACGGATTCTGGTGACCTCAGAGCTGAGAGCCTCCTCAACCTGCACTTTGTCCTCTCCCGAAATCAGGAGTGCTGAGTCATCAGCAAACAGGAACAATTTGCAGTTACAGGCAGCACTCATGTCGTTAATGTATAGGAGGAACAGTAACGGTCCTAGAATGCTGCCTTGAGGAACCCCACAGCTCACCGGGAGGGACGAGGACAAGGTTCCGTTTATGTCCACTGATCCACTGTGATCATGATGATGATTAACTGGTGCCATGATCCACTGATCCACTGTGATGATGATGATGATATGTTGACATGAT
Source organism: Brachionichthys hirsutus (assembly GCF_040956055.1). Taxonomy (NCBI): domain Eukaryota; kingdom Metazoa; phylum Chordata; class Actinopteri; order Lophiiformes; family Brachionichthyidae; genus Brachionichthys; species Brachionichthys hirsutus. Next base: position 15,419,121 of record NC_090902.1, read on the forward strand.
CCACTGTGATGATGATGAACTGGTGCCATGAACCGCTGCGTTCATTCCTTACCTCTCTTTGTCGTTTGTTGCCCAGGTGTTCTGAATACAGCTGTGTAGAATTGTTTGCCGAGGCCAGCATGGCTTGCTGTGATTGTACTGCTGCTTCCTCCTCTGTGCTCACTGACTCACCTTCTCATTACTCCTTGTGTTGAGTTGCTGAACCTCCAGGTGAGCTGCCGAACCGCTCGACTCATCACACACGCCTTGCTTCACCTCCCTCTTTCTTCTCTTCCCTCTCAGCTCCTTTCCCTTTCTACTTCCTTGTCTTCTACTTCCCTTTCCCCACATTTCTCCATACCCTGCCTTAACACATCACCTCCCTCCTCCTCCTCTCCCCTTCCCTCCCTCCCTCGCTCCTCATCTTTGTCGCTGTTGGCAGCCTATTTAAATGCTCCATTGGAGAAGGATTAAGGTTTATGCAAGGTCAGTGTGGGATGTGATAATTATAATCACAGCTTTTTGCCTGGCCAATGACGGCCATTTGTTATTCTCAGCTCAGTGGCTTCAGCAGCCCCTGGGGAGGAGCTGGAGGGAGGTGTTGACAAGAGGCTGGCTGATTTACTGGACCTCCTCCTCCCCCTCCTCTGCCAACACAGAGCTGGCTTTAGGCTCTCTGTCTCTTTCTCCTCCTCTCTCCATCCCTCCCTTCACTCTCATCTCTTTCTTGCTGGACCTGAAGTCTACCCCTCGTTCTTCCTCACCTATGTTGTTACTTTAAGCCCACCTTTTTTCATCCATGCCATTTATTCAGGGATTTTACTGCTGGATAAAGAATGTATAAATGTGTGCCATGGTCCTAAACACTAATGTGTTGGTTGTTTTTGAACATCACATTCTATTACAGGGACTCAGATATTTCACTGGCATTAAATGAACTAAAATAAACTGGTTTCAGTTTATCACTTAATCTTGGTTTGTACATGCTATTAATCCTCCTACATAACAATGAAGAAGAACCTTTATTTGTACAATGACATTAGGAGGTTAGCATTAGTCCACCGTGGGCCGACATAACCTCAGGCATGTTCTCCCAATGGCGGGGGAAACCGGAGTATCGGGAGAAAAACCCACTGAGGCACGGAGAGAACATGCAATTCTACACAGAAAGGCCATCTTGGTAATGCTGGGATTTGAACAAATGACCTTCTTGCTGTGAGGCAACAGCGCTAACCACTATGCCACTGTGCCGCTAAGTTAATCGCAGAGTTCCTCAGGGTTCTGTAATATTGTTTGCCTTGTAAATAGAATGCAGAACTTTTCATTGTTATGCAGATGACACACAATTATACATAAACGATTATTATACTGATTAAAATAATCAGCCAACTAAATCTGAACTGGATAAAGTCCAATTTCCTGTGACTTCATTCAGATGAAACAGGACAGGACTTTATAATAACTCGTCTTTGGTTCCTCACTTCTATGATATAACACAGGTATGTTATTAATTACTGAGCAGTTCAAGTCCCAAACATGAGGATAAACATTTAGGTAGATTGTTTAACGTGTTTCTTTTGTTTTTAGTAATATTTAATCAAACACAATGTTTTCTTGGTGCCTGGATTTCCGACACAGTTCCTGGTATCACGTGTCATTTTGCTTTTCAAAAGAAGCCATGTATGTTTGAGCCCCGCTGCTCGTTGATTCAGGTTCAGGTTCAGGTTCAGGATTCAAGATTCAAGATTCAAGATACTTTATTGACATTATGCGAACATAATAAAATCGTGTGAAGGCCCACGGCTTCAGGCACACATAGGAACATAAACAAAAAACAAAATCTCTCTTAAAGCAACAATATATACACACAGAGAGAATGAGAATCAGCAAGCAATAGTGCAAATCAGCAACAGCAGCACAGTGGGACAGACACAGAGCGTCCCCAGTGGGACAGGCACCGAGCGTCCACAGTGGGACAGGCACAGAGCGTCCCCAGTGGGACAGGCACCGAGCGTCCCCAGTGGGACAGGCACCGAGCGTCCACAGTGGGACAGGCACAGAGCGTCCCCAGTGGGACAGGCACCGAGCGTCCACAGTGGGACAGGCACCGAGCGTCCACAGTGGGACAGGCACAGAGCGTCCCCAGTGGGACAGGCACCGAGCGTCCACAGTGGGACAGGCACAGAGCGTCCCCAGTGGGACAGGCACCGAGCGTCCCCAGTGGGACAGGCACCGAGCGTCCACAGTGGGACAGGCACAGAGCGTCCCCAGTGGGACAGGCACCGAGCGTCCACAGTGGGACAGGCACCGAGCGTCCACAGTGGGACAGGCACAGAGCGTCCACAGTGGGACAGGCACAGAGCGTCCCCAGTGGGACAGGCACAGAGCGTCCCCAGTGGGACAGGCTCAGAGCGTCCATTCCAAGTCCCAGATCGCTACAAGGGAACGGCTGCTTTCACAGCTCGGGGGAAGAAGCTGTTCCTGAGCCTCGCTGTGCTGCTTCTTATTGTCCTGAACCGCCTCCCTGATGGGGGCGGGACAAACAGTCTGTGGCCCGGGTGGGTGGGGTCTGTGGCGATGCGTCTGGCCCTCCTCTGGACTCTGGAGGTGTAAACAGAGTCCAAATCAGGCAGACGGTGACCCCCAATCCCCTGAGCTGTCCTCACCACCCGGGATAGGTCCTTCCTGTCCTGCGCCGTGCAGCTGCCGTACCACACGGTCGCACTGAGACACAGGATGCTCTCTATCGTGGCCCGGTAAAGGTTTTCAAGCAGCACAGAGGAGGGTTCAGGCGTTTATTGCCATCCAGCGCATGTTGTCTGGACTGGAAATGGCGCCACCAGTCAACACCATTCAGGTAAACCTTTGTAAACGTTAGGAAGAGGAAGATCAGGTATGGTAGCCTGCAGGAGTCAATCCCAGCCTGCAGGCTACCATATTGGGAGATGATACAACGTGGGTGTCTACGGCTGCCTATGGAGAGCTGCCCAGAGCAACCCCAGCTTAAACCTCTGCGTACTGGGATTCGACCAGTACACAGTCTCCAAGTGGAAACTAACCAATAGAGCCTTGTGTTCTCCAGCTGCACCGTGTGTTACCGGGGTCTCTGGTGCGTTCCTGCCTCACCTTCAGCCTTTAGCGGTGGGCTTTAACCAGGGATTTTGTGGACTCTTGGTTTTAAGTACATGATGGAGAGCTAACCAAGCCTCCATCCATCATTCATCCAGTCAGCTCGCACAGCAGCCATGTTTGACTGCCCAGAACCACTAGCGGAGAATTGATTGGTAGATTTGTGCAGCTCACATGAACACACAAGGGAGCAGTCACGGCCCGGGATCAGGGTGTGTTCTAGTTGACTGCAGTTAGAACCTGAAATAAGTGAGAGCAAAAGGCCGAGGTCAGACAGCGATGTGGGTGAGCGGCTGCTTTAAAGGCTGCTCGCGCTGCGCTGCGCTGCGACTGAGTCGCGTGGCGTTCACACAGCAGGAAGTTGGCTCTGCAGATCCAGCCGGAGGAATGGTTGTAGGTGTGAATCCCTGAAAGCTTGACAAGTGTTGCACAGAGGGTATTAGGGAGACCGAGAGTGGCAAGGTTGATGAAAAATAAACATGCATAATATAACCGAACATCGTTTGCCTCTCCACTCATGAGTTGGTCAGAATCAACGGGTAAGTCAGTAAATTAAATATTCAAGCTGCTTTTTGATCACTGACTAATTATGGCTGATTTATAATGGATGAAATCCAATCTAAATCTGCATGATTGATCATGTCAATTATTTTGAAAGTCTCCGCTGCTGTGCAAAAAAAAGAACAGTTTTGCATCAGCTTGTAATTGTTGCTGAAAAATCACATTGATTGATCTGTGGCCAGACTGTCATGTTGTCAAACAAAATGTCAGCCTTGCCCTTTTTTATTTACTTACTGTCACGTTTTCTTTTAACTGTGCAGATCTCAAACTTGAGAAAGGGGCTTGATGTCCCACCCAAAGGATGGCAGAGGTCAGTAGAGGTCAGTAGAGGTCAGTAGAGGTGCAGTGCAGCACAAAGGAAACACATAACATGCGCTTAAACATTCATTCGCTCATTTCCCAACCGCTTTGTCCGGCACCGGGTCGCGGGCCAAGCTGGAGCCTATCCCAGCATTCAATGGGTGAGAGGCGGGATACACCCTGGACAAGCCGCCAGTTCATCAGTTCATTCAGGGCAACACAGAGACAATCAGCCACACACACACTCACATCTACGGGCAATTTAGTTATTTAGTTTAGTAGGTTAAAGCTAAATTAAAGTCCCGCACAGGAAGAAGGAAGTGATCAGAGGTGCGTAAAAGTCACCTGTTGTCCAAAAAGACGCTGATGGCAGACGGGCGCTAACGCGAGTTAGTGATTGCTAACGCCGCACCCACGACGCGTCGCGGCAAGAACGCTGCCACAGTAACCAGAGACCGAGACAGCGCTCGCACCCGAAGAGGCAGCCGGTAAGACACGGAAGGCGAGACCGCAACAAACTGCTGCTGCTTGACCAGCCTGACGCGACTGTTTGGTCGGGTCTCTGTCGGAATGTTGATGAGAATGCAAAATAGATAAGCCTGCGATTGATCCTGGAAGTGAAGTGATCATTTTCAGATGCATACGCAAAGACGGCCTTCATTTGATTGCGTGGACAAAATGTCTTTGATCCGATCAGAGTTCAGAGTAAACTTGTGATCGAATGCGCCGTGTTCATGGACCCTAAAGATCCGATCCGATTAGGACTTGCGTGTTCATGCATCACACTTTCAATCGGAGTACATTATTTTGACATGCGCAGTTTGACCCAAAACACTGGAAATAGTAGAAGAAGAAGCCGCAGCGACTTCCGTTGTAAACAAATCATCGCTCTTCCAAACGGAGCTTCGCTGTGTCCTCCAGACCGCACTTTTATTTTTGATGGTGTCGATGTTAAAGCATCGTAGGACACGCAGCAACGTGTTTGTCGCAGACACCGAACAATTATACCTTCCGCTCGCCGTGCTTTTCGCTCGCTCTGCTTCAACTAGCTTCCGGCAATAGCAGCAGCGCGTGTAGCTGACGTCACAGACATGCGCAGTGAGGACGGCTTCTACCGATACGCCGGAATAAGTGTTTTCATGCGCCCTGACCGGGTCACAAATCGGTATAAAGCACCCCTCTCCATCGGGATAGAATTGTGACCGGATCAGGCTGGATTGGGTTAGACTATTCCGGTTAAGGTGTGTACATGAAGCATTTTTTTTCCGATCAGGATTTTAATCTGATTACATGTGTCCATGTAAACGCACATACTGATTGTGTGCGGTAATGTCTAATGTCCGATGCGGTGAAATAACGCACATTAGAGGTGCGCCGGATGAAAAGATGGTTCAATAACCGGGAACTTGAATAAGAACAGAAATATGTTCGAACTCCAATTAATACGGTGAAGAATAATGACACAACCTTAAGGCTGGGATTTATTTGTCTCTATGTGCTGAAGACGTTTTGAACGCTTCATTACGTCGTTAAGGCAGAGCGACTTGGTGCGGAGTCAGCTGAGATAAACCGTGTCTTAAGCGTGACTCCTGGTTTATGTGTTAAAAGAAGCTTTCTTGTCTTGGAGGTCGTCGGCCCCTTTTCTTCCTCCTCTTCTTCCTCCTCTTCTTCCTCCTCAGTTTGCCTTTTCCCCTTTGAAAATAAGCTCTAATATAAGAAATGTAGACATCTAAAGTCTATAACATGGTTACATCGTACTCCAAAAAGCTGACTTATTTCTTTTTTCCTCTTTAGTTATTATTATTATTTTTATTATTAGCTAATGTTTATTTTATTTGTCTTTTATTTAATATATTATTAGTAATATATTTATTATAATATATGAATATATTGTTTTTGTTTTAGCTCATTATTTGCTCACCTACATACCTGTCTCAGATGATGTTTTGTTCCAATAAAAAAAAGTTCAAAGTTAAAAAAAAAAGAAAATAAGCCCTAAAACACTCCACCCTGTCCTTTGCATCGTCCTCCCCAACACCAGCCACTCTCATGTCCTCCCTCGCTACGTCCATGTCTCTTCTCCTGGGTCGTCCTCTAGTCCTGTTCCCTGGCAGTTCCATCCTCAGCATCCTTCTACCGATATAGTCCCTGTCTCTCCTCTGGACATGTCCAAACCATCAAAGTCTGGTCTCTCTGACCTTGTCTCCAAAACGTCTAACCTTCACTGTCCCTCTTATTGTCTCATTTCTAATCCTGTCCAACCTGGACACTCCCAAGGAGAACCTCAGCATCTTCATCTCCTCCTCTTCTAGCTCCGCCTCCTGTCTTTTCCTCAGAGACACTGTCTCTAAACCGTCCATCATGGCTGTCCTCACCACTGTCTCTAAGCCGTCCATCATGGCTGTCCTCACCACTGTCTCTGAGCCGTCCATCATGGCTGTCCTCACCACTGTCTCTGAGCCGTCCATCATGCTGTCCTCTCCACTGTCTCTAAGCCGTCCATCATGTCTGTCCTCACCACTGTCTCTGAGCCGTCCATCATGCTGTCCTCTCCACTGTCTCTAAGCCGTCCATCTTGGCTGTCCTCACCACTGTCTCTAAGCCGTCCATCATGCTGTCCTCTCCACTGTCTCTAAGCCGTCCATCATGCTGTCCTCACCACTGTCTTGTAGACCTGTCCCTTCGTCCTATCACAGAGCACACCTGATACTTTCCTCCCCCCGTTCCAGCCTGCCTGCACACGATTCTTCACCTCCTTTCCACATTCTCTCCATCACTCTGCTCTGTTGACCCGAGGTACCTGAAGTCCTCTCCCTTCTTTACGTCTCTTCCTTGTAGCTTCACTGTCCCCCCTGGGACCTTCTCATGTACACACATGTACTCTGTTTTACTGCTGCTCACCTTCATCCCTCTCTTTTCTAGAGCAGACCTCCACTTCTCTAGATTCTCCTCTACCTGCAGATCACAATGTCATCTGCAAACATCACATTCAGAGGAGCTTCCTGTCTCTACTCTTCATCACTCTGACATGCTGAACATCCTTCCTGTCTCTACTCTTCATCACTAACATGCTGAACATCCTTCCTGTCTCTACTCTTCATCACTCTAACATGCTGAACATTCTTCCTGTCTCTACTCTTCATCACTCTCATGCTGAACATCCTTCCTGTCTCTACTCTTCATCACTCTCATGCTGAACATCCTTCCTGTCTCTACTCTTCATCACTAACATGCTGAACATCCTTCCTGTCTCTACTCTTCATCACTAACATGCTGAACATCCTTCCTGTCTTTCCTCTTCATCACTAACATGCTGAACATCCTTCCTGTCTCTACTCTTCATCACTCTAACATGCTGAACATCCTTCCTGTCTCTACTCTTCATCACTCTAACATGCTGAACATCCTTCCTGTCTCTCCTCTTCATCACTCTAACATGCTGAACATCCTTCCTGTCTCTCCTCTTCATCACTCTAACATGCTGAACATCCTTCCTGTCTCTACTCTTCATCACTAACATGCTGAACATCCTTCCTGTCTCTACTCTTCATCACTCTAACATGCTGAACATCCTTCCTGTCTCTACTCTTCATCACTCTAACATGCTGAACATCCTTCCTGTCTCTACTCTTCATCACTAACATGCTGAACATCCTTCCTGTCTCTACTCTTCATCACTCTAACATGCTGGACATCCTTCCTGTCTCTGTCTCTCTGTCTGTCCAGCCTGTTCAGATCCTTCTCTCCCTCTTTACTATCTAACCTGGTCATCATATGACCTCTGTTTGACCTTTACCAGCTTTCCCTTGCATCTCATCGCTCTGTACTACTTATGAGGCTACATTAAACATTAAACACAGTAACAACCATCTACTGGGTCAGCGGTCTCACTAACAGCAATGCATTTAATGAGAACGGGTGGGGGCTGATTTCAGGGAAACCACCGCCTTGTTAGCGTGAACGCACATACTTATTTACAGCCTTGATAAACATACGATGGACTCGAAAGAACATTCAGGCCTCAATATGGACGTCACCATATCAGCCATCATTGTGGCTAAAATGATCCAAGGCAACCTTGAAGCACACACCTGTGAATCCAATACAGTGCACAGAAACAGGTGCGATTCTTGCTGCTGTGGCTAATAGTCTCTGCCTGTGTTCCACTGAGCCTTTTGAAGGACAGCGCCTCCCATTAGGCATTCACACCCAGAGCTTGCTCCAATTGGGCTGCCTAAGGAATCTGAAGGCAATGCAATTGTGTAATTTGCACACAAAGTGGTCTGGATTGATCCAAAATAAACCTCTCAACTTTAAATGTGGTGGTGGACGAGGGAGAGCCTATAATTGCATCATTTAGTGAATTGATTGGCTGAGAGTCGATGGAAGGGAATCAGGAAGCAGCAGATAAACGGTGACAGCAGCGCCTTTTAAAGCAGGGATACATCGACGCAGAGACCAACACACACTTTACACATGCAGAAAGTAACACACCTGGAGACACAAAGATACGGGAACAGAAATACGGGCCGACACAGAGTGAGATTAGACAACACAAAGCGAGCCCAGGTCCACATCACCCAGCGAGCGCTGCAGGGCAGGACAATGGAAGACAGAATTAGAGGTAACAATGGATTTCATTAAGCCAAACTAGACTTAACGAGACAATCGATATGTCATAATTAAAGCGAGGAGGCTGAGAACGACTTAGACTCTAAATGATGACTGCTCTTATTAAGATGGAGCAGATAAAGAAAGGCTGTGTGACAATGGAGGTCTATAACGATCCACCATAGCAGCCCTTTGTGCTCAAACCGGCCTTTCACCAAGACGGAGAGATTGGAGAGACGGGGGCGGACCAAAGGAGGTGAAGAAGAGAGGAAGTAGGAAAAAATCAGGAACGAGGAGAGTGGAAAGGATAGGACAAGAGCAAAGAGGCCTGTAGGCTTCAGCTGATGAAGAAGAGGCACAAAACTTCATCATGCATTCAAGTCTTCTCTGTTTTAAAACCTCACTGCAAACAAACTCCATTGTGTCCATGTTTGACCTGAACTGAGACACAAAAGTACAATAACATCTGAACAAGAGTGTGTGTGTGTGTGTGTGTGTGAACTGGTTCTTGGGCCGAAGCATCTCAGAAATGTTTGTTCTAGTGTTGTAATTGAACTAGATGGCGTCTCAGTGTCCACCAGCACCACTGCCAAGAATCTGGGGGTAATCTTTGATCAGGACCTGTCCTTTCAGTCCCAGATAAAGCACGTTTCAAGGACTGCGTTCTTTCAACTTCGGAATATTTCAAAGGTGAGGCACCTACTAACCCGAAAAGATGCAGAACAAAATAGTCCATGCTTTTGTGACTTCCAGACTGGACTACTGCAACTCCTTACTGTCCGGCTGCCCAAAAAGGTCTATTAAACATCTCCAGCTAATCCAGAATGCAGCAGCTCGTGTTCTGACAGGAACCAGACCGAGAGAACACATTTCCCCTGTTCTGGCGTCTCTGCATTGGCTTCCTGTTAGGGAACGGATTGAATATAAAATCCTTCTACTCACTTTTAAAGCCCTCAACAGCCAGGCCCCTCCTTACCTTACAGAGATGATTATCCCGTATTGCCCCACTAGGACCCTGCGGTCCCAAAATGCTGGCCTGCTCGTGGTTCCAAAAATTTCCAAGAGCAGGCAGGGGGCGGAGCTTCCAGTTATCAAGCTCCTTTATTGTGGAATCGGCTCCCCGTTTTGGTTCGTGAGACAGACACCATCTCTATGTTCAAGAGTAGATTAAAGACTTTCCTTTTTAACAAAGCTTATAACTAATCGATGCAGTAATCAGTATAATCAATCTGCTGTCATTAGGCAGCACTGGTGGCTTAACATCATGACACACTGAGCTCCTCCCCCTTTATCTGGTTATTCATGTTATAAATATATGTCAGTAATCTCTCTCTCTTCCTGTAGTCTTGTTCTCTCTCTCCCTCTGTTTGTCCCTCTCTCTCTTTCAGGTCCTTCTGTCCGTGGTGCTGCAGAACCTGGACCTGTGTCCCTCAGCGCTGATGTCCATATCGCTAGCATTAGCATTTATAGCTTTATGTCGCTAGCATTAGCATTTTGTTTTTGTCTGCTCCTGCTCTTTCTTGCTATCGCTTCCCTATCCATCTCCTTGTTTTTGACTCGTCTCCGACCTGCCATTCTCTCTCTCTCTCTCTATCTCTCTCTCTCTCTCTCATCCCAGCCGGCCAGACAGATGGCCGTCCACCATGAGCCTAGGTTCTGTCCAAGGTTTCTGCCCGTTAAAGGGAAGTTTTTCCTTGCCTCCGTTGCTCTTGTGGGTCAAGTTGGGTTCTGTGTTTCCCTGCTAATCCTGTAAAGTGCCTTGAGAGGACTTTATGTTGTGATCTGGCGCTATATAAATAAAACTGAATTGAATTGAATTTTGAAAATGTTCAGCGTTCACATGAGGATGTTTTTGAAGTGATTACCATAAACACAGATCTGCAGAGCCACTATAAAATGCTGTAGTCTGAATGCCACTCAGTAGCTGGTAGTGAAACCTTTCATTAGCGCCTCACATGGAAGATGCGATAGTGAGGCGCTATAACAATCTTCAGCACAAACTCAACCACACATCCATGAATCAGGCATGTGTGAAGCAGGGCTAATTCCTAACCCTTAACCCCTTAACCCTTTAGCCTAACCCCTAACCCCAACCACTAAAACCCCAACCCCCAATCGTAAAACCGTAACCCCCAACCCTTAACCCCTAACCCCAACCCCTAACCCCCATCCTAAAACCCTAACCCCCAACCCTTACCCCCTAAAATCCTAACCCCTAACCCTTAACCCCTAAAACCCCTAACCCCCATCCTAAAACCCTAACTCCCAACCCTTACCCCCTAAAATCCTAACCCCTAACCCTTAACCCCTAAAACCCCTAACCCCCATCCTAAAACCCTAACTCCCAACCCTTACCCCCTAAAATCCTAACCCCTAACCCTTAACCCCAACCAAAACCCCCAATCCTAACCCCAACCCCCAACCCTTAACCCCTAAAACCCCTAACCCCAATCCATAACCCCTTACCCCAACCCCTAAAACCCTAATCCTAACCCCTTACCCCAACCCCTAAAACTCTTTCACTCTGAACACAGAAAAAGAAAACAAAACACCTCCTTCGTGTGATGACGTGACTTTTGGCAGACTTGCCCTTGACTCTGTCCTGCTTCAGCCTTAGATGATGATGATGGTGACGGATGAGAAGAGAGGAGAGAGACCGGGTGTGTGTGTGTGTGTGTGTGTGGGGGGGGGGGGGGTAAGAGGGTCAAACACAGGTCAAACACCTCCACCCTCAGGCTAAGCGCTTGAATCAATGCCGCCCCCCCAGCTGGCAGCCTATCTCCTCCACCTGCCGGAGTATAATTAGCTCTTATCATTAATAGACTCGTTCATGTTGCTGTTTCTATTCACTGTTGACTGTCGCCATTTGAAATTGTGTCGATTCACTGAACGGCTGAAATGGCCTCGAATTTCCAGTGGAGGAAAATGGCCGGACAGCTTTCCCTGGCGACACGTCTGCTTAAAGGACATCGGCCATCCTGCTGAACCAATCTTCCTGTTAGTCACTAAGTTGTTGTTGTTCTGCCTGTTAGTCACTAAGTTGATGTTCTTGTTGTTGTTCTGCCTGTTAGTCACTAAGTTGTTGTTGTTGTTGTTCTGCCTGTTAGTCACTAAGTTGTTGTTGTTGTTGTTCTGCCTGTTAGTGACTAAGTTGTTGTTGTTGTTGTTCTGCCTGTTAGTGACTAAGTTGTTGTTGCCGTTCAACCCAACACAGCAGGACTTGTGTGCCAACCCTGAACTGGACTGGAAGCTGACCTGAGTTTCGATTCTCAAAGCTTGTTCTAAACCCGCGTTCTTGCCTTGTAAGGTTTAACGGCTCAGGCTGCTGAAACGGTTTGGCTGATACAGACAATATACTGTCTTTGTCTTCCTATCAGCCCATCTCTCTTCCTCTCCATCTCTTTCAGACGACTATCATTTCTGAATTACATTTTGCGGCTCATTAAGCATCTATAGGGCTGAAGTGCTGCGACCAAAGGGGGGGTGGGGGGGGGGGGTGATGAAGAAACGAGGGGAGCACTGAGTGAGGCCAAAGCCTCCTCCTGGAAACACACAGCATTTTGCTAGGGTTCTAATGGGTCGACAGCGCTGCTGGGTTCTAATGGGTCGACAGCGCTGATAGGGTTCTAATGGGTCGACAGTGCTGCTAGGGTTCTAATGGGTCGACAGCGCTGATAGGGCTCTAACGGGTCGACAGCGCTGCTGGGTTCTAACAGGTCGACAGCGGTGCTAGGGTTCTAGTGGGAAAACAGCGCTGCTAGGGTTCTAGCGGGAAAACAGCGCTGCTGGGTTCTAACGGGTCGACAGCACTGCAGGGTTCCACCTCTGTAGGTCCTTCCAGGCACAAGGTCACAGTGTGTTTTTAATTGTGGTGCCCCCTGAACACCCACACCCCCCCAGCCCCCCCAGCCCCCCCAGCCCAAATGATGAACGACTGCACCTTGTGAAAAGGGCCCTCTCCAATAAACAAGCTTATCTCTCCTCTCTCTCAGCGCTGCAGTGAATAATGAGCTCTGGGTATCACTGTTAATCACTATAATTGTTAATGTTAAGGGGGGGGGGGGGGGGGGGGGTGCTAGTTGCCCCACGCCTTTATTGATTTCATTTTTCTACATTAAAATGCTGCATGCCTTTGTCAGAGCGGTGGGTCACCCTCCTCTCCACCCCCAGAGAGAAGCTAATTAGTTATTTAGTGGCCTGTGTGTGACGGTGTGTGTGTGTGACGGTGTGTGTAGGGGTGTGTGTGTGACGGTGTGTGTGTGTGACGGTGTGTGTAGGGGTGTGTGTGTGACGGTGTGTGTGTGAAGGTGTGTGTGTGGGACAGCAGAGCAGAGCTAAAGTCTGTTATCAGTAGCCTGATAAAGGGAATTGGTTGTCCCACAGTAGCTGTGAGAGGCTATGGCTGATAGCGGCGTGGCTATTATAGAGAGAACAGGCACGTGCACGCACGCACAAGCACACGCACATGCACACGCACACGCACACACACACACACACACACACACACATACTGAAGAAGTCCACATTTAAATACACAGAGGCATCGGTTGAAGAAGAAAGCAAATTGAAAACACTTTACAGGCAGTGGGTGATTCCATAGGAGGAGCTCTACCTTTTAAAATCTAGAATCTTGTCCCACACAGTTTATTAGACGTAGATAAGACATCTGAGACGTCCTCGTATCCCACAGCGTCATGAACAGGGCAGACAAATTATCTGGAACCAAAGAGGTTAGCAGCAATAATTAACTTTTATGCATTTAGATAAAAAACAAGGTGCGTTTTTTTAAGGGTTTATTTGGTTTAGATTAATGAAAAAAGAAACACTGGAGTATTTATATTTTAAAATAATGATAAATAAAAAAAATATGGATTAAAGAACATTATTGAACCAACAACGGTAGTTTTTATATGAACTCTAAAATATGAAACAATAATTAATTGTTCTCAAAAAACCAACATTAGATGCTGATGTCTTGGCTAACTATCGGCCAATTTCAAACCTTCCATTCCTGTCAAAGCTTCTAGAGAAAGCAGTTTCCAGTCAGCTGTGTGAATTCTTACAAGACAATCAGTTATTTGAGGTTTTCCAGTCGGGTTTCAGAACTCATCATAGCACAGAGACAGCATTAGTTAAAGTCACCAATGACCTTTTAATAGCGTCTGATAATGGACTTGTCTCCGTGCTTATTTTATTAGATCTCAGCGCAGCCTTTGACACAATAGATCATCAGATTCTGTTACAGAGGCTGATCAATCTGTTGGTGTTAGAGGATCTGCATTAAACTGGTTTAGATCATATTTATCTGATAGATTTCAGTTTGTACGTGTTCATGATGAATCTTCTACGTACACTGAAGTTAAATATGGAGTTCCACAGGGTTCAGTGCTTGGACCTATTCTGTTCACGCTGTATATGCTACCCTTAGGTAACATTATTAAGAAACATAGCATAAATTTCCACTGCTATGCAGACGATACTCAATTGTACCTGTCCGTTCAGCCAGACAAAGTCGATCAGTTGGTTAGACTTCAGACGTGCCTTAAGGACATTAACTCCTGGATGACCGAGAACTTCCTGTTATTAAATCTAAATAAAACTGAGGTTCTGGTTCTTGGGCCAAAGCATCTCAGAAATGTCTGTTCTAGTGTTGTAGTTGAACTAGATGGCGTCTCAGTGTCCACCAGCACCACTGCCAAGAATCTGGGTGTAATCTTTGATCAGGACCTGTCATTTCAGTCCCAGATAAAGCATATTTCAAGGACTGCGTTCTGTCACCTTCGGAATATTTCGAAAGTCAGGCACCTACTAACCCGAAAAGATGCAGAAAAAATAGTCCATGCTTTTGTGACTTCCAGACTGGACTACTGCAACTCCTTACTGTCCGGCTGCCCCAAAAAGTCTATTAAACATCTCCAGCTAATCCAGAATGCAGCAGCTCGTGTTTTGACGGGGACCAGACTGAGAGAACACATTTCCCCTGTTCTGGCGTCTCTGCATTGGCTTCCTGTTAGGGAACGGATTGAATATAAAATCCTTCTACTTACTTTTAAAGCCCTCAACAGCCAGGCCCCTCCTTACCTTACAGAGATGATTATCCCGTATTGCCCCACTAGGACCCTGCGGTCCCAAAACGCTGGCCTGCTCGTGGTTCCAAAAATTTCCAAGAGCAGACAGGGGGGCGGAGCTTCAGTTATCAAGCTCCTTTATTGTGGAATCAGCTCCCTGATTGGTTCGTGAGACAGACACCATCTCTATGTTCAAGAGTAGATTAAAGACTTTCCTTTTTAACAAAGCTTATAACTAATCAATGCAGTAATCAGTATAATCAATCTGCTGTCATTAGGCAGCATTGGTGGCTTAACATCATGACACACCGAGCTCCTCCCCCTTTATCTGATTATTTATGTTATAAATAGATGTGTGCAATATGTCTCTATTCCCCGTAGTCTTGTTCGCTCTCTCCCGCTGTTTGTCCCTCTCTCTCTTTCAGGTCCTTCTGTCCGTGGTGCTGCAGAACCTGGACCTGTGTCCCTCAACACTGAAGTCCACGTCGCTAGCATTAGCATTTAGTTTTTGTCTGCTCCTGCTCTGTCTCACTATCACTTCCCTATCCATCTCCTTGACTCGTCTCCGACCTGCCATTCTCTCTCTCTCTCTCTTTCTCTCTCTCTCAACCCAGCCGGCCAGACAGATGGCCGTCCACCATGAGCCTAGGTTCTGTCCAAGGTTTCTGCCCGTTAAAGGGAAGTTTTTCCTTGCCTCCGTTGCTCTTGTGGGTCAAGTTGGGTTCTGTGTTTCCCTGCAGGTCTTTCCCTGCTAATCCTGTAAAGTGCCTTGAGATGACTTTATGTTGTGATCTGGCGCTATATAAATAAAACTGAATTGAATTAATTACATCTCCAATACCAGCAGTGTTGGACAAGTTACTCAAGATCAGTAATATATTACTTATTACTAGTTACTTGCTGAAAAAAGTAATTACTTTACTTTACTTATTACTCCCTTCCAAAAGTAACTAGTTACTTATTACTTTAAGTTACTTTTTCTATCAATAATTGCATCCTTTCTCCCCTAAAGTGTTACTTTTCATGTTCAACATTAGCAGATGTTTCTTCTCCTCTTTTCTACATTGTAACTTCTCATTGTTGGTTTAACTCCAAACAGAGTCCTGAACACACGACATGATGAGACATGAGTCCTGAACACATGACATGATGAGACATGAGTCCTGAACACACAACACGATGAGACCTGAACACACGACACGATGAGACATGAACACACGACATGATGAGACATGAGTCCTGAACACACGACATGATGAGACCTGAACACACGACACGATGAGACATGAACACACGACACAATGAGACCTGAACACACGACATGATGAGACCTGAACGCATGACACAATGAGACCTGAACACACGACACGATGAGACCTGAACGCACGACACAATGAGACCTGAACACACGACATGAGACCTGAACGCATGACACGATGAGACCTGAACGCATGACACAATGAGACCTGAACACACGACATGATGAGACATGAACACACGACACAATGAGACCTGAACACACGACACAATGAGACCTGAACACACGACACAATGAGACCTGAACACACGACATGATGAGACCTGAACGCATGACACGATGAGACCTGAACGCATGACACAATGAGACCTGAACACACGACATGATGAGACATGAACACACGACACGATGAGACCTAAACACACGACACGATGAGACATGAACACACGACACGATGAGACCTGAACACACGACACGATGAGACATGAACACACGACACGATGAGACCTGAACACACGACACGATGAGACCTGAACACACGACACGATGAGACCTGAACACACGACATGGGTCTATGGGTCTATAAATTAGACCCATATTCTGTGGCTAAAGTGCACTAATTGTGTCTTTTAGATTTTATTTCTCACTAGTTTATTTAATCTTTGTCTTTGCATGTTATCCTGGTGACTGTCTAACTAACCGGAGAACAAACATTTGGTAACACTTAAACTCAGTGACTAGTTTATGCCTTTTTATTCCAGGTTGTGACTTCAGTGCTAAATTAATACGGTCCCGATTTAAACATTGTGGTTTCCTGGTTTCTTCACGTCCCTCGTCCAGAACACGTGATTCAAAGGATCATCACGAATCCCTGCAGAAGCCTGCTGACACTAAACCATCTATAACCGGCATGACGAGGGTTTTCCTGGAGTCAATAATAGAGTAGAAACATGGGAGAGAACATGTTTAATAAAAAAAAACCAAAACAATGTAATTAAAATGTAACATTTTGGCAGTCAGTGCGAACTGAAATCTTGTGTGTGGTTTGTTAAATACTAAAAACACAAATTACTGCTGTTGTTATGAGTCATTTACACAGTGTGTGTGTGTGTGTGTGTGCTCTGTTAATTAAGCTGCCATATGAGCTGAGACCTTCACTAAGCGGAACTTCAGCTCAGTTTGGGTGAACCATTAACCTTTCACATGACACAGATCAAGCAGCCAGAGCTGCCGCCATGGAGGAATGATGATGATGAGAGAGTGTGTGTTATCACTGTGTGTGCGTTGTTAATTAGCAGTAATCAGATGCTGCTCATTACGTCCTCAATGCATGACTAGAGACTTGAGATTCATGTATGTTCATGTCCGTGTGTGCACGTTTAAGCTTGGATCACAGACTGTTGCCCCAGAAATAGCTAACAGTGTGTGTACAGTGCATCGACACACACACCCATCATGCTCTGCACAGCAATCACTGCTCTGCATCGCCTCAAATTAATTATCTGGCTGTGATCAGGGGACGGCTCTAATTACAGGAGCTTCTTCAATTACTTGCCAGGAATGAGTCTTGTCCATAACACAGCTCCATTGGTTAATGTTAGTTTACCATCGCGCTAGCTTTCAAAGTGGATAACTTTGATTATACAGTTCATGTCACCACAGAGACCATGAAGTGCTTCGGGTGTGGGAAGGGGGGACATCTCATTCGCTCCTGTCCACTGAAGGAGGGAGAGAACCAGCCGGCGCTGCAGAGCCCGAGAGGAGCTCCGCAGCTTCTTATGAAATCCGTGGATACGCAGCAGGTGTCTATGAGGAACTGTGTTCTGAAAACACTGAGTAACCTGAAATACTTCTTCTGTTGTGTGTCCTTCATCTCTGTCCAGTCCAGTGTGTTATTGTCTAAATCAATTAAGCCCTGATCACCATTTGTTGGGTGTTATATAGGGCGGCTGGTCAGCACATGGTCCACAGTCTGTAATGGATAATGGTAATGGCGGTGGAGCCTGGATGGTTCTGCCGCCTTCCACTGGTCCCTCCATCTGGCCTTCACCCAGGATTCTTTCTATATCTCAGCTGGATTCGTGCGAAGCAGTTCCTGGGCCTGTGTGGCAAAAGGGCGATGAAACTGGAGACGAGTACAATGTGGTGTCTCCATGACAACCTTGTGGAGGAGGTGGGATTTGCTCAGATGTGCCTTCCGAGCTAGTATGGATGCGTCTCGCCTGATCTCTGCTGGGGCGATTCCAACTAGCACCGGCAGCTGGTTGGTTGGAGTTGCACGTAGGGATCCGGAGACAGTCCGTAGCGCGCTATTAAGAGCAGCGTCCAACTTCTGGACATGGATGCTACGGCTTCAGACTGGGGCACAGTACTCAGCAGCAGGCAGGACCAGGGCCTCAGTGGAGATACGCAGCATCTTTGTGGAGGCTCACCTTCTTTCCCGCCTCGAAGCTGTCCTCTATGTCATGGCACAGAAGGGTCACCTGATCTGTTGTCGACATACCGATTCGAAAGCCAGCTTATTCTTTGGGGAGCTGGGAGTCAATCACTGGGGTGAGGCGAGCCAGAATGATGCGTTCCAGCAGTTTGAAGGGTATGCACAGCACGGAGATTGGCCGGTATCCCTTTAGGTCATCACTTGGCTTGTTGGCAGAGCGATCCTCCTGGCACGGCGCCAGATTTTCGGCAGCTTTAGGCGTTGAAGTCATGCAGAGAGGAAGGAACGGAGCCAGTCACTTACCTTCTTGCCTTGGCGTGTCATCTATCCCTGGTGCCTTACCAGTCCTAAGATGTTTTATGGCTTGTTCGGCTTCTTGCATTGTGAAGTTAACCGATAGGTTGGCGTCCCACCCTGGGGCCCTGTGCAGTTCATGGACTCTCGCTGATGTTGTTCTAGTGAAGTCCTTGTCTGCGTTTGGGAAGTCGCCGTTACTCAGCAGGAGCGACGCAATGGAGTTCGCAGTAATGGGGCACTGTGCTGGAGTTGTTGACCTTCCAGTCAGTTTGTTCAGGGTCTGCCACGCCCTTCGACTGGAGTGTGTGAAGTCGATTGACTCCACTGTCTCAGTCCAACGTTGCCTGCGTTTCTCTTTCAGTCTGCTGAAGAGACTTTCTGCTGCTCTGTCCCTGCCTTCGCTGGTTTGTGCTTCAGTGTGGGCGCCAAGTAGTTGTTCACATTCGTCATCCCGCAGGGAACATAGGCTTTAAGTTCACCGGGGGAGATGTTATTCTTGGCGGCGGCCAGCAGCATCATGGCGTACCAGTCGTAGGCGTCGTTCAGGTTGCTGGAACACGGGTGTGGTAGAGCAGTAACTGCCCACTTCGCTTTCCGGAAGTTCCAGCTCTTGACTTCCCTCCCTTGCACAGGCTGGACCAAAGATGGAATGGTGATGAGTGACGGTCGGTGGTGTCACCGGGGAAACATGTCCAGAATGTGTCTTGCAGTCTTGCAGGGAGAGGCTGGTTGTTGTGCCATTTTGCGAATGCCAGGTCTGGGTTGGTGTTGCTGTTCCATCGTGCAGAGTAGAACGTGTGTGGCTCCTTGTGTCGTATAGGAGTGAAGCATCGACAGTGGAGGCCCAGTCTACCAGGAAGTCACCATCAGCGTTGGAGCTGCTGTAACCCCAGTCTGAGTGGTGGCTATTGAAGTTGCCAGCATACACGGCAGGGGCTGGGACATCCGGCAGGGACGTTGGGACCAATCTGCTGGGTGGTGGTTTGTAGATGTTGACGATGGTAGTGTCTTGCACTTTCGTGTTAATCCATTCTATCTCTGCACCATCTGCAGACTGTCCGGCAGCCGACCACGACACATCTGTGCGCGCAAATGTGGCCGTGCCATGATGTTTATTGGTGATGTGGCCAGCTAAGGTGTACCGAGGGACCCTCAGGATGTTCTTGTTTTCCTGGTGGGTCTCCTGCAAGGTGATCACTGGCTGATGTCCCTCCTCTGCACAGACTACAAGCTCTTCTCCAAGGTCTGGGCCAACAGGCTAAGAAAGTTGATGGAGTAGGTTGTTCATGTGGACCCTACCTACTGTGCAGCAGGCAGGCTAATCATGGATAATGTCCACTCAATTCGGAATGTTTTGGAACTCTCAAGTTCATTGGATGCAGAACTTGGTCTTATTTCCATAGACAAAGAAAAGGCTTTTGATAGAGTTGAACACACATGTACATTCTGTACCTGTCTACCAGTAGACAGGTGTCCAGTAGACAGCAGATAGGTGTCCAGTAGACAGCAGATAGGTGTACAGTAGACAGCAGATAGGTGTCCAGTAGACAGCAGACAGGTGTCCAGTAGACAGCAGATAGGTGTCCAGTAGACAGCAGATAGGTGTCCAGTAGACAGCAGACAGGTGTCCAGTAGACAGCAGATAGGTGTACAGTAGACAGCAGATAGGTGTACAGTAGACAGCAGACAGGTGTCCAGTAGACAGCAGACAGGTGTCCAGTAGACAGCATTTGCTGTCTGTACATAAATGCGACCTGTCGGTTCAGCCGCAGCCTGTGGAGCGTCTGGAGTTTACGGGAGCAGCTCACCTTTGTATTAGCAGCTCTTCATGTGGCATACAGTCCAGTTCCAGGAGGCCTGGCCCGGTCCCAGTCCAGCGGCTGGCTGGGGGAGGTGATTTCATTACAGATTAGTTTCCCGTTCTGAGCCTGTTAATCTGAATCCAATAGGCGGGATGTAGCAGCGAGGAGGCCCTTGTAGAGCACGGCTCTATTGAAGCCCGCTGCGTTTCCTTTGGGGGGGGATCAATGAAGATCGACACCACTTAACATGCAAATGGTGCTCAGGTCAACCGGGGGCTTCCGCCCCGCTGGGGGGGCTCCAGCACCTTCAGCTGCTTTAGCTCCACACCACCTTTGTTAGATGCTTGCTTTCCCTTCTTGCCCCCTTCCTCCTCATCCCCCCCCCCCCCCCCCCCCCCACCCCACCCCCCCACCCTCTCCCCTCCTTTCTTTTCCATCACATTCCTCCCTGCTGTTGTAAAAATCATATTCAGGATATTCAGCCATTTAAAGATATTGGGAAATAACAGACTATTGATTGCTTGATAAACTGCCACTGATGGTGATGGAATGGGCGTGAGCCCCTTGCTGAGGGGGGGGGCGCTACCCGGAGGCACTATAGGAGATGCTGTGGATCAATAAAGTGTGTCTGTGTGTGTCGCCCCTTAGCTATCCTTTCAATTACACATTTCCAGCAGTGCGGCGAGCGTATGCACACACACACACACACACACACACACACAGCTTTACAAGGTAAGCATTCTCAGATTGATTTGTTAAACAGCGTTTTGAGCTCCTGCGCTGTGTAATTACTGCGAGCGCTGCTGCTGTGTCTGAGTGCGTCTGTGGATAATTTCGTAAAGCGCTGAGCTTTTCAGTGTTTCTACATTTCCTACGCTTCCTACATTTCCTACGTTTCTTACATTGACATATTTTCGTACGTTTCCTATAGGTTTCCTACATTTCCAACTATTCATACGTTTCCTACGTTTCCTACGTTTCCTACGTTTCCAGCGTTTCCTACGTTTCCTACATTTCCTACGTTTCCTACGTTTCCTACGTTTCCTACGTTTCCTACGTTTCCTAAGTTTCCAACACTTCCACCGTTTCCAGATGAAGGAAGCTCCGTGTGTCTGGTCAGTGTGTTTCATTAGGAGCTGACTTCATTCTGCTTTCAGCAGGACCTCCAGTCTCCGCCGCTCGTTTCCTCCTCCTTGTCCACACTTTTCTGATCAGATAAGATTAAAAAGGATTTGTAGAAACAAATTAATAGAACAAGCAAGAAGAATAATTTAATTGAAAGCAACAGCTGCCAGTGACAGCATTGTGAGCGCAGCAGCGTGAAATGCAGATGTTTTCTGTTGCTATTTTAAATCCTTTGGTTTGAAAGACGATGAACTGGCGACTTATCCAGGGTGAACCCTGCTTCTTATGTCAGCTGCTATTACATCCAGCGCCAGCGTCCATGTCTCTTCTCCTGGGTCGTCCTCTAGCCCTGTCCTTTGCATTGTCCTCCCCAACACCAGCCACTCTCATGTCCTCCCTCACTACGTCCATGTCTCTTCTCCTGGGTCGTCCTCTAGTCCTGTTCCCTGCAGTTCCATCCTCAGCATCCTTCTACCGATATAGTCCCTGTCTCTCCTCTGGACATGTCCAAACCCTCAAAGTCTGGTCTCTCTGACCTTGATCTCCAAAGCGTCTAACCTTCACTGTCCCTCTTATTGTCTCATTTCTAATCCTGTCCAACCTGGTCACTCCCAATGAGAACCTCAGCATCTTCATCTCCTCCACTTCTAGCTCCGCCTCCTGTCTGTTCCTCAGAAACACTGTCTCTAAGCCGTCCATCATGGCTGTCCTCACCACTGTCTTGTAGACATTACCCTAAACTCTTCCGTTCTCTCTTCTCTCGCTGTTGATGCACTCGTCTTCCTCCTCTTCTTTGTCTCTGTCTTCGACCCACAGTAATCCAGTGTCCAGCAGTGTCCCGTGGGTTAACAACGCTGCTGGCGGTCATTGTTGACCTGGGCCTCGGCCGATCCGGCATGACTTTCTTATTCACATTGATTTGCAGAATGTCTTGTGACATATTTTTACGCCGGATGCCATTCATGATGCAACCCTCTGCATTTATCCGTGCTTGGGACAAGGGAGAAACTGGCAATGCTACGTTAGCCCCTGCTAACTGCACTACCCATAGTACCATGAGGCTGCACTAAAAGAACACTGCTTATAGTAATTCTCATGTATTTAAGTGGGCCAGTTACCGAGCTCTGCTGAACTCCTGTGGAAGACGTCCAAATGGAGGAATCCACCTGGATGCGGTGTTCTAGAAACCAAACGTGCTGCTGGATGAACCCAAACGAAGTCTTTCGGTCACAGGTCGACCATGTGCTGCTGCAACACGTATACAAACTGCAAAGGGCAGAGAACAGAGCGGCTCGATGTGCACGTCCATGCCAGCGCAGAACAAACGGGAGGCATCATCGTCCTGGCTAAAGGTATAGCCATCATCATCATCATCATCACTAAACTGCCCCATGTACGCTACCAAAAGCTACATTCTGGTTCTGATGAACACAAGACATTCCACAGAAGCTAGATTTAAACTTCCAATGTACAGAGCGACGTCTGGTTGGAGCATCTTCCCAATTATTCATGCAAACAGTCAGCCGGGAATTCATGTCGGTTCCTAGAGTGCACCATTTATTCACAATCTTTATGAACGTGATACCACCAAGCTATGTCCTGCGTACGTTAGTATGTATGAGTGTGTGTGTGTGTGTGCTTCTTTGCATTATTGTTACCCTCGCCGAAGGGGAGGCGAGGGTATTGCAATTGGGTGCGTTTGTCTGTCTGTTTGTTTGTCTGAGCGCATAACTCAAAACTAGTAACCCAATCGACTTGAAATTTTTACACAAGCAAGGTTCTGTCCGTGGCTCGGTCCTCCCTGTTTACCCTGTTTACTGTCTCACAAGATCGAAGAGTCTTTTGGAGGCGGGGTCTGCAATCTCTGATTGTCGTTTTCTAGTTTGACTTTGAGGTGCTGTTAAAACTGGTGTAAATCTTACACACATCATGTTGGATTAACTCCAGGAAGAGCAGCTGAATCTGTTACAGCTAATAAATACAAATACAACTAGAAAGACAACCAGAGACTGCAGACCCCGCCTCCAATAGACTATTGGATCTTGTGAGACAGTAAACAGGGCTTCCGGATCAGAGGGGCCAAACCTGCTCTAGCTTGCTGCTCCGGGATGTACTACAAGACTCCTTCTGGACTCTTTTTCCCATCATGCCATTCGTGTCCCTCCCTCTTAAAGTGGCAGTTTACAGCACAGGCACAATTCCAGATGTAATAAAAATAATTCTAGAATCTGGATCCAGATCCGGATCAACCCCATTCTCGGGGAGGACCGAGCCACGGACAGAACCTTGCTTGTGTAAAAATTTCAAGTTGATTGGGTTACTAGTTTTTGAGTTATGCGCTCGGACAGACAAACAAGCAAACAGACAGACAGACAGACAAACAAACAGACAGACAAACGGACAAACGGACCCAATTGCAATACCCTCGCCTCCCCTTCGGCGAGGGTAAATATCACATAATAACAGTATTCTGCATGTCCCAGCCCCGCCTCCGGCTTCCTGTGAGCTACATAATCCAGAAGGATTATGAAATGCAGCAGCCTGAGGAGACAGGGGTCTGTCTGTGTATCAGGTGACGCTCACCTCTGGACAGACGTCCTGACACTCCCGTCCAACAGGCGGACTAAACTTTGAACCCTGACGTGTTCGGCAAACAAGCACTTCTCCGCTGATGCGCGATTGTAGATCCATCCGTCACCACCACCACCACCATTCAGTTTAATAGGTTCATGTTCTTCATTCATAGTGGGAGGACGTCCTCCTCGCTAAATACACTCATCCTCTTCCTCTCAACACACACACAGAAACTATTGATCTGCACAATAAAACACTGATCAGTTGTGCAGAACCCGGCCTGTGTGTGTGTGTGTGTGTGTGTGTGTTTGTGTGTCAGGAAAAGACAACAGTCTAAAGGATGAAATTGGAGAGATTAGCATGGTCTGCTCTGCTTTTGATTAGTTCTGACTTGAAATCTGCTCAAACCACAAGGGGCCCCTCCGCCTCCCTCTCTCTCTCCCTCTCTCTCTCTCCCTCTCTCTCTTTCTCTCTCTTTCTTTCTCCTGCTCTCCTCTCTCTCTCTCCCCTGTCTCTCGCTCTCTCGCCCCCTCCTGCGCTCCCTCTCTCTCACTCTCTCGCCCCCTCCCGCTCTCCCTCTCTCCATTCATAGCATTCCGCTCTACACCAGAAATTGAATTGATATTTTGTAAACCTGATTTGTGGATAACGTGATGTGACAGCGACAAATGCTTGGCTGAGAATGGTTTTCAAAGGCGGTCAAAATGAAAGTTATTACAGGGTAAATGTGCATTTCTTTGTCTCGGCCGCGGCAGCAACCCCTCCTGGCTGCGTGCTCCGGTCTATATGGGTTGAATATGGATCCATTTCCTGGGTAATTGAATTGATACTGTCATGCACGAGGGCAGTGCCACATTGCTCTGCAGGGCGGATGGACTGTCTGATTGAATTGCATAGGGGGGAAGTGTGTGTGTGTGTGTGTGTGTGTGTGTGTGTGCGTGTGTTTGTAAAAGGTTGTCAGCTAGCAGTCATAAGATGGACACACCTCAGTGTCCTCCTGATTACTGCCGTACAGCCAATTGTCTCTCCAATAATCTGCTGCCGCCACCCCTGGCACACACACACACACACATACACACACACACGCACACGCACAGACACACGCACGCACACACACATCAGGATGGATACGGGTCAGGCAGCACAGAAGCCATTTCCAATTCCAGGGTCGGCGAGCGCCGCGGATCTGCTACATATTAATTTTGTCCCGGCTGAGATTTGCTCCCGTTCAGTTAGAGCCGATTGATGAGAGAGCAGAGAGGATCGGACGGCTGCTCATTCGCTCTCCTCACCTCTGATTAGAAACACTGGCGCTGTCACTGCACTATTAGGACAGAGGGAGGGGGGCGAAAAGGAGGGGATGCATGGCGGAAGGCCAAATGAGGGAAGGGGGAGAAAAACGAGGCACAAGGAAGAAGAGGAAGAAGAGACTTTGTTGAGAGAGAGAGAGGAAGCGATGTTTGATGAAGGAAACGGGGAAGTTGGAGCATGGAGATGAAGATGAGGGGGAAAGAACAGGGTCATATACAGTAGAATAAGAGGGGAGGAAAAAAGACTGAAGGAGCAGCATGGTGAGAGATGTGGGCAAGGAGGAAGTAGAGCGAGTGGAAAGGGAACGGGCGATGAGGAAAGAGCAAATGTGGTGAAAAGAGATAAGGGGGAAAGGATGGACGGATGCTGATGAGAGGAGAGATTAAGGATGGGTGAATGAGGAGTGGTGGGGGAGAGAGGGGAGGAAGCAGAGAGAAAGGAGTAAGGTAAAACAAAACAAGAAGGAGGAGTTAACCAAAATATAAACAACAGCGAGAAATTAAGAAAGGTGTAGAGTCAGAAGGGAGGAGAAGAGATGATGGAGGGATGGGAGGAAGCAGGGGAGAAGCCAAGAGTGAGTCATAGCTGGAGAAAACATGAAAAGAGTACAGGAGTAAAGTAAGGAGGAGAAATCAAGAGAGAAATATTAGAGTGATGGAGTAAAGTAAGGAGGAGAAATCAAGAGAGAAATATTAGAGTGATGGAGTAAAGTAAGGAGGAGAAATCAAGAGAGAAATATTAGAGTGATGGAGTAAAGTAAGGAGGAGAAATCAAGAGAGAAATATTAGAGTGATGGGAGTAAAGTAAGGAGGAGAAATCAAGAGAGAAATATTAGTGATGGGAATAAAGTAAGGAGGAGAAATCAAGAGAGAAATATTAGAGTGATGGAGTAAAGTAAGGAGGACGATTTCTCCAGTCAGTTCAGTCAAACGCACTTTGAGGAATACGTCCTCCCCCCACATCTTCTAGCCCGTTAGGAAGGCTTTAAGAGTAGCATCACGTTAATCTCACTGAATAACATTTTTGAATATCATGTTGTGTGATTTGTGGCAGCTCTATTCTTTTATTAACACAATATCAACCCAGAATCAAGGGGGGGGGGGGGGGGGGGGCATTGGATAAGCTGGTACACTGGTGATCACCCGCCCAAGGAGGGGAGAGGAGGAGGACAGAGAGGCACTGAGGGTGAGGAGACCTGGCAGAATACACAAAGCTGTTCTCTCCGCTGTGTTGTTGTACATGAATGTCCATAAACTGTTGTGAACCTACAGGACTTAATGGAACGACAGGCGGCTCACACCGAGCTACTGTCCTGAGTGAGGCATTAACAGGTTAAGAAAAGTCACTAACTAACTGTCATTAACAGGTTAAGAAAAGTCACCAACTAACTGCTATTAACAGGTTAAGAAAAGTCACCAACTAACTGCTATTAACAGGTTAAGAAAAGTCACTAACTAACTGTCATTAACAGGTTAAGAAAAGTCACTAACTAACTGTCATTAACAGGTTAAGAAAAGTCACTAACTAACTGCTATTAACAGGTTAAGAAAAGTCACCAACTAACTGCTATTAACAGGTTAAGAAAAGTCACTAACTAACTGTCATTAACAGGTTAAGAAAAGTCACTAACTAACTGCCATTAACAGGTTAAGAAAAGTCACTAACTAACTGCTATTAACAGGTTAAGAAAAGTCACTAACTAACTGTCATTAACAGGTTAAGAAAAGTCACTAACTAACTGTCATTAACAGGTTAAGAAAAGTCACTAACTAACTGCTATTAACAGGTTAAGAAAAGTCACTAACTAACTTTCTTTCTTTCCCTCTTTCTTTGTTTCTTTCTTTGTTTCTTTCCTTGTTTCTTTGTTTCTTTGTTTCTTTGTTTCTTTGTTTCTTTGTTTCTTTGTTTCTTTGTTTCTTTGTTTCTTTGTTTCTTTGTTTCTTTGTTTCTTTGTTTCTTTGTTTCTTTGTTTCTTTGTTTCTTTCCCTGTTTCTTTCCTTCTTTATTTCTTTCTTTGTTTGTTTGTGTCTTTCTTTGTTTGTTTCTTTGTTTGTTTCTTTGTTTGTTTCTTTGTTTGTTTCTTTGTTTGTTTCTTTGTTTGTTTCTTTGTTTGTTTCTTTGTTTGTTTCTTTGTTTGTTTCTTTCCTTCTTTGTTTGTTTGTTTGTTTGTTTGTTTGTTTCTTTCACCTATCTGTACACCGGGTAACGGACAAGGCGGTCAGGAAGGCGAAGGTGAACCGATCTGTAAAATCTAGATGTTTCACAAATGGAAATGTTTCTTATTTCCGTCATCGTTGGCGTGTTTCAAATCATACCACGATAGCTTCATCTTCATCCTGAAAATTCAAACGAAAGCTTTTTATCGTGTGTGTTTCGCAGCGTTCAGGCGGCACTTGAGAACCAGAACCCCTCGACAGCTGATGGATGGCTGCCAGTTGCAACGAGGCTGAGGGAGCCCGTCCACACAGGAGGAGCTAAGCTGGGATCCAGCCTGTTGGTGGAGACACCTGTAATGAAGGAGGACAATGCTTTTTCTACTAAAACACCTTTTGACATAGTTCTTGGCATTAACAGCAGATGCGTTTCAGGTAGTTTTTTCCCGTTCATTAGGCATCTTTGATGTTTGTTCCATCCACATTTAAGTGGTAGTACTCATGTTAAAATCCATAAGATACATCAAACACATAAGCCCTGCGCTAAACCTCATTTATTTGGCATCCGCACAATTGTGCTCGAATCCTTTTTAAGCTTCCAGCTAAGGTCCAGTCATGGAAGACGAATATGGATGAACCAGTCTGAAGCTCACTCCCCTCCTAACTGGATCTGGATCAGCACCAGAAGGTTCTAGATTGTTCTTGGTAACTTTATACACCAACCACGAAAAGTAAAAGTGAATCAGAGCTGATGTCGATGATTTATGTACGAAGGACTTTCAATGGAAACAAGACCGCAAGGGCTTTTTAGAAATGCTCCTCTTAGACAGGATGTTTGACTGTACTTGTACTGTAACACATGCTACTGTGTGACTGTACTTGTACTGTAATACATGCTACTGTGCGACTGTACTTGTACTGTAATACATGCTACTGTGTGACTGTACTTGTACTGTAATACATGCTACTGTGTGACTGTACTTATACTCTAACATTCTATCTAATAAATATATTCATCATCATCATGTGTATTTTTAACTGATTCTTAATCCATAAATGGGTTTAATGTTAAACTGTAATATTTGTTCCTGACCTCATTCTGGATCAGAACCAGAAGACGTGTTTCATGATGGTTCATACCGGACCCCTTTATGACTCTGTTATAAGGAAATAGGAAAATCTGGAAATGAACCAGATCCGATCCAGATGAAATTCAGTGGTGACTTAAAGACCCCCACCGTACATGAACATTGGTCAATTATAAAACAAGATATTGAGGAAAACATTGTGAAGCTTCATTGAATGCAATGTTACCAAACATTTAATGATCCAGAATCCAGGCTCTCTTCTGGATCAGCACCAACATGAAATCCTCTGTTCCTGGTAACGTTCCCAGCATTTCAGGAAGATTTCAACAAGACCCATTTAGAACCTTTTGACTTAGGTTGTTGACAGACTGTCAGACCGGCCGTCCGGCGCACCGGTTCTCCGGTTCTGCGGTTCTCCTGTGCTGTGTAGTCCGGCATGCTGACAAGGAACCAGGCTGCATCCTTCAGGAATAAACTAATACAAACAGTGGCGCTGATTTTACAACATTTTTCACACTAAAGATATAAATGACATCAATGGGAATTATAATCTAGTAATTTGAGCCTCAATAAAGGTTAATGCCTTCCCATTGATCAATCCTATAAGATGTGAAATCAATCAAGCTGCATCATACGCCCCCTTTTGTCTCCCTCTCTGCCCTCCTCACCTCCGTGCAGCTCTCCATGGATCACAGCATAATTAAAGAAAGCGGCCAACAGATCCAATTTGAGATTAGTGTCTGTGAGGAATGTGTAGCTGCTTCCTCTCGCCTCACCTCGGCAGCACGCGGCGCTGATCAGCGATATTAAACACGCTGCCCCCGAGCTGCTCCTGAACATCCTGCCCAGCCTGCAGCGCCGTTGCTACTGACTGATTGGTCCTTTGATGTATCAGATTGATGATCTCTTGCACAAGAGTCGTTGTGAATTGGTTGAATCGTCTCAGGAGACCAGTCGTCCACGTTGTCGGGCAGTTACAGTCATTCTGCAACAGGCATGCGTTTGCTGTGATGTCATTACATGGGCATTCCAACGGGACGACCGCGCCCCCCTCCTTCATGGGTGGTACGATCACCACTGACGGTTTGAGCCGCTGTGGTCGCCCCCCTGCAGTGGTCCAAACGTCTCTAACTGAAGACATCAGTTCAGGTCTTGCTTTCATTCAGTAAAATGTCTGATTGTTGCCATTTATCTGTTACAAATACTTGATTTTAGATTCTAGATTCATTTTACTTCCTGAAGGAGATGAAATGACTTCTAGACTGAACCTGCCTCAACAGTCAGTGAAGGAACAAAGTGCGCACTTCCTGCTACAACACGTGCACATGCACATGCACATGCACATGCACACACCGTGCTTCGTCCCAGAATTCAGGAGCTGCTGAAGAACAGTGACGTTTGAAAACATCACAAGACTTTGATTTCATCCCGAGAGGAAACGTTTGTTCCGTTAAATGAATCCAGTCCTCCTGGAGATTCAGTGTGTGTCCAGCTTCCTGTGGAAGGACGGGACACACCCAGATTAGCCAGTCCTTCTGGACAGATTACACAGAAGGACTGGCTAATCTGCCAAACACCCACCAGATTGGGATTTCTAATTTAGATCTGAAGTCATGTGAAAGACACAATATCTGATTTCCTTTTATCTCGACGGACCGCAGCAAACAGACTGAAGTATCACCCTGTGGTCGTTACCGCCATGCGGTGAGTGGCTAGCTGTACCCAGCTGTGGCTAGCTGTACCCAGATGTGGCTAGCTGTACCCAGCTGTGGCTAGCTGTACCCAGATGTGGCTACCTGTACCCAGATGTGGCTAGCTGTACCCAGCTGTGGCTACCTGTACCCAGATGTGGCTAGCTGTACCCAGCTGTGGCTACCTGTACCCAGCTGTGGCTACCTGTACCCAGATGTGGCTAGCTGTACCCAGATGTGGCTAGCTGTACCCAGCTGTGGCTAGCTGTACCCAGATGTGGCTAGCTGTGCCCAGATGTGGCTAGCTGTACCCAGCTGTGGCTACCTGTACCCAGCTGTGGCTAGCTGTACCCAGATGTGGCTAGCTGTGCCCAGATGTGGCTAGTTGTACCCAGATGTGGCTAGCTGTACCCAGATGTGGCTAGCTGTACCCATCTGTGGCTAGCTGTAGCCAGATGTGGCTAGCTGTACCCAGCTGTGGCTAGCTGTAGCCAGATGTGGCTAGCTGTACCCAGCTGTGGCTAGCTGTACCCAGATGTGGCTAGCTGTACCCAGCTGTGGCTAGCTGTACCCAGATGTGGCTAGCTGTACCCAGCTGTGGCTAGCTGTACCCAGATGTGGCTAGCTGTACCCAGATGTGGCTGTGAATTCTATGATAGTACTCACAGCGTCTGAGCTGGCCACATTGTGTGGGACAGTTTTCTTTACCCAGGTGAGCACGCCACACACACACGCACACACACACACACACACACACACACGCACACACACACACACGCACACACACACACGCACACACACACACACACACACACAGCCCTCTCATGTGGGCAGTGTAATTCCATTTGTCTGGTCCAGCAGGCTCCATGAATTATTACCATCCCATAAGGCATCTGGGCGCTGCAGCGCTGGGAGGCCTGTCTGTCTGTGTGTGTGTGTGTGTGTGTGTGTGTGTGTGTGTCCAGCGTGTGACCTCCATCTAGACTTTAAGTTACCATGGAAGATGAAATAGTCACACGCTCGCAGACACACACACACACACACACACACTCCTCTTATCAGAGTGTGTGTATCTTCTATCTTCAAATAATGTTTTGTCTCTTCCCTTCGTGCTATCACGCTGCTACAAATGGAAAAACGCCGCCTCATTCCTCTCTCTGGGGTTTTTTAGCAGCTCATTTTTTACTTGCAGTCTTGTGTGTGTGCGTGCGCGTGCTCGTTGTGGGTGGCGTGGTAACAGTGGCAGACAGATGGCCGTGCCTCTCGCTCTCTGACCATGTTGAACATTGCCTCGAAAGATCATTGGAGCAAAAAATGGATTTCATTTCAGGCCGTTAGAGGATTGAGAGAGTTCTGTAATCTGAGCCCGTTGACTCTGAAGCGGCGTCGAGCTCGTGCAGCGACGCAGACGCAGCTTCTCTAAGCGTCGAGCCGC
>NC_090902.1:15458439-15490939 GCF_040956055.1 Brachionichthys hirsutus
TGAACTAATGAACTCTGCCTCCCAACTACAGGCACCCTTCACAGGCTCCACCCCCCTGCTACCCCAAGTAGCATAGGGAGCTACAGAAAGTTTCTGTGTAGTATACGTATGTATATTAGTTCACTCCTCATCTTTCGTGTGGTTGTTGGTTCACACATAGCCGTTGGTAGCGGTAACATCGTGGCAGTAAAGAGTCCTAAACGATAGAAACGAGGTCGAATCCTCAATGCTCAGACAGAAACAGCCACTGAGACGGAAACGAAGAAGCTCATCAGTGCACGTTTAGCGCTGATGCGACGCTCAGCCATGTCTTTGCTCTCATCAGCCGCCTGTTTATCAGCAAACGTGCACTTTAATGATTGATACTGGGAGAACTAATTATGACACCTCAGTTCACTCATTAAGCGACACAGCTACAAATGATTAATTGATTTATCACATTTTCCCCAAGCGCCATTTATAATCTCATGCTGAAATGAGTCTGGAGGAGGGGGGGGGGGGCACAGGGAGGTGGAAGGAGTGAGTGCAGGAAAGGATAAGGGTTGTGGGAGGAGCAGAAGGAGGAAGGTTAACTGTAGGGGCTAATGGAGAGGGGGGAGGTTAAAGGTGATGGTTGGACTTTAAGGGTGGAGTGGAGGCGAAAGGAAATTAATATAGTCCGACTGGTGCTATTAAAATGACATTAATGCGCTGCTAGCTGACAGATACCGCTGAGGAGGCTTCACGCAGACGAATGAGACGCGCCCGATGGAAGCGCCACTTCAGACGCGCTTGAAGTTTTAATACCTCACTTTACAGGAAAATATTCTAAGCACTGAAAAACAAAGAAAGTCACCTCTACAATAAATCTTTGTGTCGTTAGAACCCGTGACTCGTCCATCTCCGGAGGAGGAACCAGACAAGCAGAGGCCAGCCGTCCCTCCAGGACGGAGGCCGTGAGCTCCACAGCGTTTACGTCTGAAAACCCGTCGGCATGCAGCCTCGGTGTTCACCGGCTCAGGTGGAAATCTGCAGCTTCTCTCTGTGACGCAACACACATGAGCTGAAGAAGCAGCCGCTCCGTCAAAGACACTCTGGAAGAGACGGGTTTGCTGCTGCAGCAAACATGAGCTCAGACACGTCAGACACGTCAGACACGTCAGACACGTCAGCCTCCTCAGACACATTAGCCTCCTCAGACACGTCAGACACGTCAGCTTCCTCAGACACGTCAGCCTCCTCAGACACGTTAGCCTCCTCAGACACGTCAGCCTCCTCAGACACGTCAGCCTCCTCAGACACGTTAGCCTCCTCAGACACGTCAGCCTCCTCAGACACGTTAGCCTCCTCAGACACGTCAGACACGTCAGCCTCCTCAGACACGTTAGCCTCCTCAGACACGTCAGCCTCCTCAGACACGTCAGCCTCCTCAGACACGTCAGCCTCCTCAGACACGTCAGCCTCCTCAGACACGTTAGCCTCCTCAGACACGTTAGCCTCCTCAGACACGTCAGACACGTCAGACACGTCAGACACGTCAGACACGTTAGCCTCCTCAGACACGTCAGCCTCCTCAGACACGTTAGCCTCCTCAGACACGTCAGCCTCCTCAGACACGTTAGCCTCCTCAGACACGTTAGCCTCCTCAGACACGTCAGCCTCCTCAGACACGTCAGACACGTCAGCTTCCTCAGACACGTCAGACACGTCAGCCTCCTCAGACACGTCAGACACGTCAGCCTCCTCAGACACGTCAGCCTCCTCAGACACGTTAACCTCCTCAGACACGTTAGCCTCCTCAGACACGTCAGCATGTAGCTAGATAGCTGTTAGATCCTTCACTGAGTGTTGTCACCACCAGCAGCCCCCCAGCAGCCCCCCAGCAGCCCACCAGCAGCCCCCCAGCAGCCCCCCAGCAGCCCACCAGCAGCCCCCCAGCAGCCCACCAGCAGCCCACCAGCAGCCCCCCAGCAGCCCCCCAGCAGCCCACCAGCAGCCCCCCAGCAGCCCACCAGCAGCCCCCCAGCAGCCCCCCAGCAGCCCCCCAGCAGCCCACCAGCAGCCCACCAGCAGCCCCCCAGCAGCCCCCCCAGCAGCCCCCCAGCAGCCCACCAGCAGCCCACCAGCAGCCCCCCAGCAGCCCCCCAGCAGCCCACCAGCAGCCCCCCAGCAGCCCCCCAGCAGCCCCCCAGCAGCCCCCCAGCAGCCCCCCAGCAGCCCCCCAGCAGCCCACCAGCAGCCCCCCAGCAGCCCCCCCAGCAGCCCCCCAGCAGCCCACCAGCAGCCCCCCAGCAGCCCACCAGCAGCCCACCAGCAGCCCCCCAGCAGCCCACCAGCAGCCCACCAGCAGCCCACCAGCAGCCCCCCAGCAGCCCCCCCAGCAGCCCCCCCAGCAGCCCCCCAGCAGCCCACCAGCAGCCCCCCCAGCAGCCCCCCAGCAGCCCCCCAGCAGCTGCTGACTCTGCTCTTTACCACGACGATCGTCTGAGATTCGGAGGATGTGAAATGCAAGGATGGAGCAACGAGAGCAGGAACGGTGAGTTTCCAGAGCAGCATCCAGTTGCTGTGGGAGAGACAGCAAACACACCACAGGTGGCGTTTATTCTTTGGGTACTACGGGCCAGACCCCCCCCTGAGCTCTTCTGTTTCTGGTCGACCCTCTTGAGGGCGCTGCAGCAGCCTGTCCCTCCTTCATTCCCTCCAGTTCAGGCCTGCCTGCTCTCATATTGTGCGCCACCTCTTGGAACGTTGTTGTCGTTGTGTTTGTCTTGATAAATTGTTGGAGCTTTTCCCTGAAGCCTCTGTCTCTGCATTTTGGGGTCCACTCTGCACCACGAGTCGCCACAAAGCAGCTAGCAGCGAATGCTAGCTCTAAAGAACTCGTAAAATGTTACATTTTCTACTGTAAATGTTATTATTGTGGAAGCCATCCATCATCCATCATCCATCCATCATCCATCCATCCATCCATCATCCATCATCCATCATCCATCCATCCATCCATCCATCCTCCATCCATCCATCATCATCATCCATCCATCCATCCATCCATCCATCCTCCATCCAGCATCCATCCATCCATCCATCCTCCATCCATCATCATCATCCATCCATCCATCCATCCATCCATCCTCCATCCATCCATCATCATCATCCATCCATCCATCCATCCATCCTCCATCCAGCATCCATCCATCCATCCATCCTCCATCCATCATCATCATCCATCCATCCATCCATCCATCCATCCATTCATCATCATCCATCCATCCATCCATCCATCATCCATCCATCATCCATCCATCATCATCCATCCATCCATCCATCGTCCATCCATCCATCCATCATCCATCCATCCATCCATCCATCCCTCCATCCATCCATCATCCATCCATCCTCCATCCATCCATCCATCATCCATCCATCCATCCATCCTCCATCCATCATCCATCCATCCATCCATCCATTCATCATCATCCATCCATCCATCCATCATCCATCCATCATCCATCCATCCATCCATCGTCCATCCATCCATCCATCATCCATCCATCCATCCATCCATCCCTCCATCCATCCATCATCCATCCATCATCCATCCTCCATCCATCCATCCATCATCCATCCATCCATCCATCCTCCATCCATCATCCATCCATCCATTCTTCATCCATCATCATCATCCATCCATCCATCCATCCATCCATCCATCCATCCATTCATCATCCATCATCCATCCTCCATCCATCATTCATCCATCCATTCTCCATCCATTCATCATCATCCATCCATCCATCCATTATCCATCCATCATCCATCCATCATCATCCATCCATCCATCCATCATCCATCCATCATCCATCCATCCATCCATCCATCCATCCATCCATCCATCATCCATCCATCCATCCATCCATCCATCCATCATCCATCCATCATCCATCCATCCATCATCCATCCATCCATCCATCCATCTTCTTGTCGACCAGACCATCTCCATCGTCCCGTTTGCAGCCGCTCTATCCTCCTTGTCGGTCACACGTCTGCTGGAGTCTATCCCAGTGAGAGGAGGGGTACACCCCGGACGCGTCGCCAGCGCATGGAGGGGCCACAGGACGGACAAACAGCAGCTCACACTCAAAGTCACACCTACGGACGATTCATTGTGAGGAAGCCAGAAGAGCCACGCAGACAGAAGCTAACCAATAGAGGGAAAGGTTCAGACATTGATCATATGAATCTACATATCAATATGATCAACGCGAGGCCACAGAGAAGGAAGGCTGTAAATTGGAGGACTATCTTTATGGGTTCAGGCCACTGAAGGATCCATCAGAAGGAAGCCGATAGAGGAGTGGAGGAGGCGTAATGAGATTCTGAGGCTCGGCTGCTTAACAATAGCTGCTGTGTGTCGCTGCTTAGCCTGCTGCTCTCCCCCTATTCGTCATAATCACAGGCAGTTTTCTCATTAGTGCAAACCATTAGCCCTTAAAGCTTTATCTGCCTCTCATCACCTCTGGCTCTGCATGGAAGCACTCACACACACGGTGAAGTGTAAATGCAGCGCTAATCTATGCAGGCAGTAGCGTAGCGCCGCCGGCACGCAACACCTCGGCGTGAGGAGTGAGCGACCCCGCACATCGAACTGAGCAACTCCGGCAGTGCCAGCGCCAGTTACGAAGCGCACCAATTCTAATCGGGCTCCATTAGCGGCGTCTGTCCCCACTTGCTGGGCTTTGTTCAGCTGTCAAGATGACCAATGATGCTGCAGCAGCGCCTGATTCATGGTGGCGACCCTGAGATCACATCTGATGAGAGCGTCAGGCCAAACGACCAAGCGCACCCCCAACAACCCATTATAGTCTATGTATCTGGCTGGACATCTAATGGGAGCGCTTCTTTCTCACTCCGACGCCGTGATGCTATCACTGAAGGCTCGGCTCAGACCGGGACGGTTGGACTGGGGCTATCTGGAGTGCTGCAGGTTAATAACTTGAAAAGCTTCTCACTTCTGAGATCTATAAAAAAGCAATTAGTCCTGACTGAGGAAACAAACCAGCCAGTCAAACGGTTTTTAAAAACCTACATGGGGACGGACAGCAGTAGCTGCTATACCCAAAGTACTCAAGTGAGCGTTTAATGATGTATGTAACGACAAATGTAGCGCTCGATGAATGTTTTCCACTTTCAGGTTCTCTGTTTCATTTAAAATCCGATCTAAATAAACAATAAAATCATGATTTAAATTAAATATGGCCTCCATGCATCAGTAAGGTCGTCTTTAACATTTGTGTCTCGTCAGACTCAAAGACGGCCACAAACATTTCTCGATGTCTGAACCAAACTGGGCGGCTCGGTGGCGCAGGGGTAAGCGCTGTTGCCTCACAGCGAGATGGTCGCAGGTTCGTCTCCGGCTTGTGGCCATTCTGTGAGGAGTTTGCATGTTCTCCCCGTGTCTGCGTGGGTTCTCTCCGGGTTCTCCGGCTTCCTCCCTCCACCAAAGACATGCAGCCTAGGCTGATTGGTGACACTGAATTGCCCGTAGGTGTGAGTGTGTGTGTGGCTGGTTGTATGTCTCTGTGTTGCCCTGCGATGAACTGGCGGCTTGTCCAGGGTGTCCCCTGCCTCCCGCCCGTTGACTGCTGGGATTGGCTCCAGCTTGGCCCGCGACCCGATAACGGATGAAGCGGTTGGGACAATGAATGAACCAAACTGAAGCCATCGGTGGGAGCGAGGAGGGAGGACGAGTGCAACAAAGACACGGCGAGGCAAAGTGCATCGTGTTCTGTCGCTGCAGCGTCATGCTTCATGATCAAGTCCCACAGGAACTGCAAACATGCCCGGTGGGGGACGTCAGGAACCACAGGACGGTTCTTTGAAGCTTTGAAAACGTTGATCAACCCCACCCCCACCCCTATGAAGCATGAGGTCCTCGTCCCCGTGAGGCTCTCTGATGTTTCTATGAAGCATGAGAACCTCGTCCCCGTGAGGCTCTCTGATGTTTCTATGAAGCATGAGATCCTCGTCCCCGTCGGGCTCTCTGATGTTTCTATGAAGCATGAGATCCTCGTCCCCGTGACGCTCTCTGATGTTTCTATGAAGCATGAGATCCTCGTCCCCGTGAGGCTCTCTGATGTTTCTATGAAGCATGAGATCCTCGTCCCCGTCGGGCTCTCTGATGTTTCTATGAAGCATGAGATCCTCGTCCCCGTCGGGCTCTCTGATGTTTCTATGAAGCATGAGATCCTCGTCCCCGTGAGGCTCTCTGATGTTTCTATGAAGCATGAGATCCTCGTCCCCGTCGGGCTCTCTGATGTTTCTATGAAGCATGAGATCCTCGTCCCCGTCGGGCTCTCTGATGTTTCTATGAAGCATGAGATCCTCGTCCCCGTCGGGCTCTCTGATGTTTCTATGAAGCATGAGATCCTCGTCCCCTTCGGGCTCTCTGATGTTTCTATTAAACATGAGATCCTCGTCCCCGTCGGGCTCTCTGGTGTTTGGATGAAGCATGAGATCCTCGTCCCCGTGAGGCTCTCTGATGTTTCTATGAAGCATGAGATCCTCGTCCCCGTCGGGCTCTCTGATGTTTCTATGAAGCATGAGATCCTCGTCCCCGTCGGGCTCTCTGATGTTTGGATGAAGCATGAGATCCTCGTCCCCGTGAGGCTCTCTGATGTTTCTATGAAGCATGAGATCCTCGTCCCCGTCGGGCTCTCTGATGTTTCTATGAAGCATGAGATCCTCGTCCCCGTCGGGCTCTCTGATGTTTCTATTAAACATGAGATCCTCGTCCCCGTCGGGCTCTCTGATGTTTGGATGAAGCATGAGGTCCTCGTCCCCGTGAGGCTCTCTGATGTTTCTATGAAGCATGAGATCCTCGTCCCCGTCGGGCTCTCTGATGTTTCTATGAAGCATGAGATCCTCGTCCCCGTCGGGCTCTCTGATGTTTCTATGAAGCATGAGATCCTCGTCCCCGTCGGGCTCTCTGATGTTTCTATTAAACATGAGATCCTCGTCCCCGTCGGGCTCTCTGATGTTTCTATTAAACATGAGATCCTCGTCCCCGTCGGGCTCTCTGATGTTTGGATGAAGCATGAGATCCTCGTCCCCGTCGGGCTCTCTGATGTTTCTATGAAGCATGAGATCCTCGTCCCCGTCGGGCTCTCTGATGTTTCTATGAAGCATGAGATCCTCGTCCCCGTGAGGCTCTCTGATGTTTCTATGAAGCATGAGATCCTCGTCCCCGTCGGGCTCTCTGATGTTTCTATGAAGCATGAGATCCTCGTCCCCGTCGGGCTCTCTGATGTTTCTATGAAGCATGAGATCCTCGTCCCCGTCGGGCTCTCTGATGTTTCTATGAAGCATGAGATCCTCGTCCCCGTCGGGCTCTCTGATGTTTCTATTAAACATGAGATCCTCGTCCCCGTCGGGCTCTCTGATGTTTGGATGAAGCATGAGATCCTCGTCCCCGTCGGGCTCTCTGATGTTTCTATGAAGCATGAGATCCTCGTCCCCGTCGGGCTCTCTGATGTTTCTATGAAGCATGAGATCCTCGTCCCCGTCGGGCTCTCTGATGTTTCTATTAAACATGAGATCCTCGTCCCCGTCGGGCTCTCTGATGTTTCTATGAAGCATGAGATCCTCGTCCCCGTCGGGCTCTCTGATGTTTCTATTAAACATGAGATCCTCGTCCCCGTCGGGCTCTCTGATGTTTGGATGAAGCATGAGATCATTGTCCCCGTCGGGCTCTCTGATGTTTCTATGAAGCATGAGATCCTCGTCCCCGTCGGGCTCTCTGATGTTTCTATCAAACATGAGATCCTCGTCCCCGTCGGGCTCTCTGATGTTTGGATGAAGCATGAGATCCTCGTCCCCGTGAGGCTCTCTGATGTTTCTATGAAGCATGAGATCCTCGTCCCCGTCGGGCTCTCTGATGTTTCTATGAAGCATGAGATCCTCGTCCCCGTCGGGCTCTCTGATGTTTCTATTAAACATGAGATCCTCGTCCCCGTCGGGCTCTCTGATGTTTGGATGAAGCATGAGGTCCTCGTCCCCGTGAGGCTCTCTGATGTTTCTATGAAGCATGAGATCCTCGTCCCCGTCGGGCTCTCTGATGTTTCTATGAAGCATGAGATCCTCGTCCCCGTCGGGCTCTCTGATGTTTCTATTAAACATGAGATCCTCGTCCCCGTCAGGCTCTCTGATGTTTGGATGAAGCATGAGGTCCTCGTCCCCGTGAGGCTCTCTGATGTTTCTATGAAGCATGAGATCCTCGTCCCCGTCGGGCTCTCTGATGTTTCTATGAAGCATGAGATCCTCGTCCCCGTCGGGCTCTCTGATGTTTCTATGAAGCATGAGATCCTCGTCCCCGTCGGGCTCTCTGATGTTTCTATTAAACATGAGATCCTCGTCCCCGTCGGGCTCTCTGATGTTTCTATTAAACATGAGATCCTCGTCCCCGTCGGGCTCTCTGATGTTTGGATGAAGCATGAGATCCTCGTCCCCGTCGGGCTCTCTGATGTTTCTATGAAGCATGAGATCCTCGTCCCCGTCGGGCTCTCTGATGTTTCTATGAAGCATGAGATCCTCGTCCCCGTGAGGCTCTCTGATGTTTCTATGAAGCATGAGATCCTCGTCCCCGTCGGGCTCTCTGATGTTTCTATGAAGCATGAGATCCTCGTCCCCGTCGGGCTTTCTGATGTTTCTATGAAGCATGAGATCCTCGTCCCCGTCGGGCTCTCTGATGTTTCTATGAAGCATGAGATCCTCGTCCCCGTCGGGCTCTCTGATGTTTCTATTAAACATGAGATCCTCGTCCCCGTCGGGCTCTCTGATGTTTGGATGAAGCATGAGATCCTCGTCCCCGTCGGGCTCTCTGATGTTTCTATGAAGCATGAGATCCTCGTCCCCGTCGGGCTCTCTGATGTTTCTATGAAGCATGAGATCCTCGTCCCCGTCGGGCTCTCTGATGTTTCTATTAAACATGAGATCCTCGTCCCCGTCGGGCTCTCTGATGTTTCTATGAAGCATGAGATCCTCGTCCCCGTCGGGCTCTCTGATGTTTCTATTAAACATGAGATCCTCGTCCCCGTCGGGCTCTCTGATGTTTGGATGAAGCATGAGATCATTGTCCCCGTCGGGCTCTCTGATGTTTCTATGAAGCATGAGATCCTCGTCCCCGTCGGGCTCTCTGATGTTTCTATCAAACATGAGATCCTCGTCCCCGTCGGGCTCTCTGATGTTTGGATGAAGCATGAGATCCTCGTCCCCGTGAGGCTCTCTGATGTTTCTATGAAGCATGAGATCCTCGTCCCCGTCGGGCTCTCTGATGTTTCTATGAAGCATGAGATCCTCGTCCCCGTCGGGCTCTCTGATGTTTCTATTAAACATGAGATCCTCGTCCCCGTCGGGCTCTCTGATGTTTGGATGAAGCATGAGGTCCTCGTCCCCGTGAGGCTCTCTGATGTTTCTATGAAGCATGAGATCCTCGTCCCCGTCGGGCTCTCTGATGTTTCTATGAAGCATGAGATCCTCGTCCCCGTCGGGCTCTCTGATGTTTCTATGAAGCATGAGATCCTCGTCTCCGTGAGGCTCTCTGATGTTTCTATGAAGCATGAGATCCTCGTCCCCGTGAGGCTCTCTGATGTTTCTATGAAGCATGAGATCCTCGTCCCCGTCGGGCTCTCTGATGTTTCTATGAAGCATGAGATCCTCGTCCCCGTCGGGCTTTCCGATGTTTCTATGAAGCATGAGATCCTCGTCCCCGTCGGGCTCTCTGATGTTTCTATTAAACATGAGATCCTCGTCCCCGCCGGGCTCTCTGATGTTTGGATGAAGCATGAGATCCTCGTCCCCGTCGGGCTCTCTGATGTTTCTATTAAACATGAGATCCTCGTCCCCGTCGGGCTCTCTGATGTTTCTATTAAACATGAGATCCTCGTCCCCGTCGGGCTCTCTGATGTTTCTATGAAGCATGAGATCCTCGTCCCCATGAGGCTCTCTGATGTTTGTGACCCAGAAACACAGTGGGTGTCTATGGAGAAGAATTCATTGTCGGGGATTCCCCTTTCCAATCTTCCATTTCTGAGCCCGCAATCTCAGAAATAAACTAGAACGACAATCAGAGACTGCAGACCCCGCCTCCAATAGACTATTGGATCTTGTGAGACAGTAAACAGGGCTTCCGGATCAGAGGGGCCAAACCTGCTCTAGCTTGCTGCTCCGGAACGTACTACAAGACTCCTTCTGGACTCTTTTTCCCATCATGCCATTCGTGTCCCTCCCTCTTAAAGTGGCAGTTTACAGCACAGTCACAATTCCAGATGTAAAAATAATTCTAGAATCTGGATCCAGATCCGGATCAACGCCATTCTCGGGGAGGACCGAGCCACGGACAGAACCTTGCTTGTGTAAAAACTTCAAGTCGATTGGGTTACTAGTTTTTGAGTTATGCGCTCGGACAGACAAACAGACAAACAAACAAACAGACAAACAAACAGACAAACAAACAAACAGACAAACAAACAGACAAACAAACAGACAAACGCACCCAATTGCAATACCCTCGCCTCCCCTTCGGCGAGGGTAATTAACTGGGTTAAACAAACATTACAGATATGGAATATCTGAAGGGGAAGGCTGTCTGATCCCGAGCGATGGCTATAAATAGAAACATTGAGTTTCTCCCTTCTTTATCAGATGGTGGATTTGGGAGATGGGCTGAGAGGGGGCTCATCACAGTGAATCAATTGTTTGAAGGAAATGTATTTAAAACTTTTGCCCAACTAAGAAGTAAATTTAATTTACCGTCAAGTGATTTGTACATGTACCTACAGATAAAAAGTTATATCACAAAACATTCTGACTGGGAAGAGATTTTAAGAGAACCAACAAACATAGAGAAACATTTTATAAATCTGGTGGAAAAGGTGGAGTAATGAAATAAAAGTGTCATTGATTTACCAACAGCTGCTGATTGATATCATGGACAATACTCAACATATTAAACAACAATGGGAATTGGAGTTAAATGTCACATTAGACTAGTGCTTCTCAATTATTTTCTGTCACGCCCCCCCTAGGAAGAACCCCCCCCCCAAATTCTTTCAGGTTTGGAAATAATTTGATTGGAAGATGAAAATGAGATTCATCACAACACCTTTGTGTGTAATCTTTCCTTATCAAGTGTAGCACAAGCGACAAATGCTGGAGAAACTGCGGACTTGTGGGAGACCAAACACACATCTTTTGGGACTGTCCCATTATTATTAATTTATGTATTTGTTGTTTCTTTTTGTTTGTTTAAAAATAAAAATAATAATAATATAAAAAAAACTAAATTCCACATTCTTGTCTTTTACTTCAGGGTTCTTGGTCTCTCTGTGCCGAAGCAGTTTTGACCCCTTCATTGCCAACGAAGCCAATCAGCTGTTGATAAACCCGAGTTTTAAGTCTGGGTCTCCAAAGACATTTTTTTTTTAATTTAATTTTCGCGAGTTCACGTCTGTTTTTAGTAACGTATCACTTAAAGCATGAAATTCACAGGCAAATGTTACGTTGGTGAAAATCCGGTCATTTTTCAAAATAAAACTCCTTTTAGACGCTAATAATTAATACAACGGAAATTGTATAAATTAGTTCTTCTTTCTGTGCGGCCCGGTAACAAATGCCTCACGGACCGGTCCCGGGCCGCGGCCCGGTGGTTGGGGACCACTGCACTA
The DNA here is from genome assembly GCF_040956055.1 of Brachionichthys hirsutus. Taxonomy (NCBI): domain Eukaryota; kingdom Metazoa; phylum Chordata; class Actinopteri; order Lophiiformes; family Brachionichthyidae; genus Brachionichthys; species Brachionichthys hirsutus. Next base: position 15,470,139 of record NC_090902.1, read on the forward strand.
AAACACGTCAAAGAGCTTCTGCTTTGAGAGATATTTGTTTGTGGCATTAACAGTCTTTAGTTTTCCACATGGTTTCCCTGCAGAAGGAGACATTAGAGAGAGAAGTGAGGTGCAACACATCTCCCTCTCATCCTCTCATTCCTGCCTCATCTGTCAAAAAATATGTGGAGGGAGAGAATGAGCAAAAGGGCAGAGAGAAAGATGCGAGTGAAAGTCAAAAATAAAAAGTTACATTGAAGAAAAGAAATGCAAGAATTTGATAGAATACATTTTTATTTTACCAAGTGATGTAGTCAGATTATTGACTGAATTAAAAACCCACTATAACCACACCATAATTAAATAATTCAGCAGTATTTAAAGGCCTGCAATAAATTAAGTAGTCCCTCTATATGTCAGGACAATTTAATTAAAATCTAAACATTTATAATACTCCATGAGGAAGACATCATTAGAGTGTTGTGACTCCTGCATTCATATAAAAACAGATATTTATACTGTTATAGTTGGAGGAGATGGAGCTCAATTAAACAAAGTATTATTTTCATTGTGGTCAAACTGCTAATAGTTTTGTCCATAAAACACGAGAAACAGTCTTTTACAATTTCAATTGTTCAGAGCTCAAAGTATGATTTTTATGTTTTCCATGCAAGAAACTAGGCTGTCTAAATTATTAATGTTTTTCAGAAAATAATATTTTGAAATAATGAAATAAGGGCTGGAAGATAAAATATTTTCATGTGAAAAATTCAAATCAGAGTGGCCCAGTGGCGCAGTGGTTAGCGCTGTTGCCTCACAGCGAGATGGTCGCAGGTTCATCTCCGACTTGTGGCCATTCTGTGAGGAGTTTGCATGTTCTCCCCGTGTCTGCGTGGGTTCTCTCCGGGTTCTCCCCGTGTCTGCGTGGGTTCTCTCCGGGTTCTCCGGCTTCCTCCCTCCACCAAGGACATGCAGCTTAGGCTGATTGGTGACGCTAAATTGCCCGTAGGTGTGAGTGTGCGTGTGGCTGGTCGTCTGTCTCTGTGTTGCCCTGCGATGAACTGGCGGCTTGTCCAGGGTGTCCCCCGCCTCTCGCCCATCGACTGCTGGGATTGGCTCCAGCTTGGCCCGCGACCCGAAAACGGATTAAGCGGTTGGGACAATGAATGAATGAAATTCAAATCAAGATAGCTTACGTCGACCGGTTGATCGCGAAGGTAAAGTCGGTCGATCGCGTGACATATTTTTTGATTGACGTGCACGGCAGCCAGTCAGATGACAACTTAATTTGTCTGACCTTTAGGTCACCGCACATGTGCAGAAAGGTGCTTAGCGCAGCGAAACTAGCAAGCTAGTCACGAGTCACAAGGTTATCATCATCGAAAATGAGTGCGGTTGCTTGACCAAGTAAGAAGGCAAAAACATATCATTTTCATCCGGAATGGGAAGTGGAATTTCTTTTCACGATGTCGCGACATTTTCGGACTGTTCATGGGAAATACGACAACGACTTTCCCCCGAAAAGCGAGCTGAGAAAAAGAAAAGTTAACGAATTAAAATCCCAGTTGTCCGGACAGCAGCCATTTTTCACGCAACATACTTCAAAAGCAAAAGCCGCCACCGAGGCATCGTTCTGCGTGAGTCACGTCATCATTAATAACAAGAAGTCCTTCCAAGACGGAGAGATGAAAGAGGCGCTGGTTAAAGCAGCGGACTCGTTGTTCCGAGACTTTAAAAGCAAGGCAGAGATATTATCTTCAGTCAAAGCTCTGCAGCTGTCCAGAAGTCCAGTTACACGGCGCTGTGGAGCCATGCTGAGGATGTGACCAGCAGATGTGGACGGACGTCAGAGATTGAGAGTGTTTCTCACTGCAGCTGGACGAATCTACTGACCTGAGTGACACAGCCACGATGTGCGTTTTTATTCGTTTGGTGTTTAGTGATCTCACTGCAAAAGAGGAGCTATTAAAGAACACGTACGAGGAGAGGACATATTTCTGTCGTCTAAAAACTTTATTGAGAAAACTCAGCTTCCACTGCACAAATCGGTGTCCATCACCACGGACGGAGCGCCCGCAATGATTGGAAGCGTCAATGGATTTATTGCCGAGTGCAGGGAAGACGACGCTTTCCCAGACTTCTTGAATTACCATTGCATAAAAAACCAACAAGCGTTATGCGCTACAATCCTTAACATGAAAGAGATCATGGATGTGGCAACGAAGATCGCCTGATCTCTCCAAAGACGTTCACATCTGGAGAAGGCTGACTGCGACTCTCTGAGTTGTTGCTACATCCTGATGTGAGATGGCCGAGTCGAGGGAAATTTCTGCAAAGATTCAGAGAGCTCTATCCGGAGATGAAGGAGTTTTTCTGTGAAGCAACTAAATGACGCTCAGTGGCTGTTGGACTCGGCGTTTTTAACCGATCTGACAAACATGCTGAACGATCTTAATCTAGAGCTGCAAGGAAAGGACAAAACAGTGATTAACATGATCAGCTCAGTTAATGCGTTCAAACTAAAGATGAAATATCACTCCTCAAAGCTCCAGCGCCATGATTTGGCTCATTTCCAGAACTGGAGACGCGAGGGAAGGCCTGCGTGCAGCTTGACGGCGCTCGCTACACGGAGCAGATTGTCTGTCAGAGTTTCACAATCGCTTTCAAGACTTGTCTTTGATGGAGCCAGTCGCTACATTCATGTGCTTTCCTTTTAGGAAGATGCTGATGTTGATTCACTCGCATCAAAAATAGCAACACTGCTTCACCTGAACTCTTCTGGAGAGGAAAATGAGATTTAGACTCTTCAAGCCGACATCGAACTGAAGTCGAGACCCAGTTCTGGAGGAAACGTCCCCCAACATGAGGACATGCGCTGCCTCCTTCACTGCATTACTCGGCTCCACTTTTTTATGCGAGTCAGCCTTTCCCCACATGAACATCATCAAGTCCAAGCACCGTTCCACCATGACCGATGAACATTTGGAAGCGTGCTTGAGGCTGAGTCAGCAGCTACTGTCCGGACTACGCATCCCTGGCTGACTCAAGTCAATGCAAGTCATCAAAGTAAACTGATGTAAATACAAAGAAATGTTCATAGTTAATTAAATTGTGCTGCGGTTACGCAGGGTACATCAGCATACATTGTAAATAAAGAATCCTCGACATATTTGAAAATACTTCTATGTTTTGCATTTTTTCAGTGTGTAGATCTTTGTGACTTGGTCATTTTATAAGTAGCTCGCATGCTGAAAAAGTGTGAGCACCCCTGATCTTGTGGGTCAAGTTGGGTTCTGTGTTTCCCTGCTAATCCTGTAAAGCCTTGAGATGACTTTATGTTATGATCTGGTGCTACAGAAATAAAACTGAACTGAATTTAATCATAGAACCATCATACAACTATCATACAACATCATGCAACTATCATCCAACCATCATCCAACATCATGGAACTATCATAGATCTATCATACAACCATCATACAACTACCATACAACATCATGGAACTATCATAGATCTATCATACAACCATCATACAACTACCATACAACATCATGGAACTATCATAGATCTATCATACAACCATCATCCAACATCATGGAACTATCATGGAACTATCATAGAACTATTAGGCATGTAGGGCGAGGGGTCTTGCCTAAAGGCCCGCTTGAATGTTGTTACTGCCATGACTGGGAATCGACACCCTGATGATTGAAGTAAACCTTTATTCTAATTATGAACATGCTTTCTGGTCATGTTCTGGCTCTGATGGCCCATCACCGACTGAATTATGGTCTGTCTCTATCAGCATCTGGACATGATTCCTGATCTGTTATGAATCATAATGCAGATTGATTGATTACATCTCCTGGACCATGTTCTTTGGGTGATGCTTGAACATTGTCTTCATATATGAGGTTGCTTCCCTTGCAGAAGGCAATCAGCTTTGAAGCTCTTTCTTTTCTGGTACTGGATATTCTGAACCTTCCCCTTTCTCAGTGTTTAGATCGCCCATTACGATATTCACTTCAGATGATTTTGTCTATTTCATAAGTCGTTGCAGGTTGACATAGAACTCTTCTCTTTTTAGATTTACTATATTTAAACGGCTGTTTGTAAACAACAACAACGAGATGTGTTGTTTCACCACCATGATGTTGAACCATCCACAGCATTTCTCCAGGTTCACGTTCCTCCTGCCTTCCGTTCATCCACTCATCTCTCCATCCACACCCCAGGCCTGTCATCACCTGCAGGTGACCTGTCTGTCTGTAATTAATAAAAGCAGAGTGGAAACACTTCCAAGCTCTTCTTCTTTCTTCTCCTCCATCACCCCCTCCTGCAAACGGAGCCGTTAACGGCTTGGCGCTCCCTGCCGCTAATCGGACCGTTACGACTGAGAAACTTTGCATTATGCAAATCACTGGCCGGGAACAGGTGACATTTGTAGGGGAGCGGGGCGACAGGGCGATGGAGTCTGGCTGATTTAGACATTAGTCCCTGTCACAACGCAATACACTCACACACACACACACACACATTGCTCATCTGCATATGCGCACAACACACACACACTGAGGGTGTACACACAAACAGTCTGAGTGGAGGGAACAAATGACACATAATCTACTTTATGTTCAGTAATTGAGGAGATCATTTGCCCCAGCGCTCTTTCTGAAGTCAGCATTTTACTTTGGAGAACTGTTTCAAGTAGAACTGAGTAAATGATGTATTTTATTTGGACACTCTCAGGACAGTCATAGGATGTTGCAGCTTCATGTGCATTATTTACCAATTTAACCATTTTAATAACTGGTTAGAAGGAGCAACACACATAATTACATTTGAACTAAGTCCACTGATGGCTGGAACACACGCTAGGACAGCTTGAATTGAAATAAATGAAATGCTTTTATTGATCATCATCTGCTGACACACAATGAACTCGCGTTTTCACCCTAGAACAACGGGCCCCTTGAAACAACCACACACTAACACGGGTATCAAAGGGCCCTAGCACACGGAGAGGGAGCAGGGTGAAGGCGCCGCCACCTGGAGCCGTTAGCGGGGACGGTGCCTTGCTCAAGGGCCTTGAGGATTAGCCTGAAGCATAGATAAAGAGTCCAAGCTCAGACAGACAGGAAGAGTTCACAGCAGGTTCCTTTGGAGGTTCTGGAGGTTCTCCAGCCCCATAGAACTGGAAATATTCATATTTCATCTGGACTGGTACTTCACTGTGATTGTGAATGTTCTATTGCCTGCCATCATGACCGTGGATGGGTGGATGGAAGGATAACAAATGGATGGAAGGATGGATGGAAGGATAAAGAATGGATGGATTGTTGGATGGAAGGATGGATGGAAGGCTAAAGAATGGATGGATCGTTGGATGGAAGGATGGATGGATGGATAAAGAATGGATGGATGGTTGGATGGATGATGAATGGATGGATGGATGTTTGGATGGATGGTTGGATGGAAGGATAACGAATGGATGGAAGGATGGATGGAAGGATAAAGAATGGATGGAAGGATGGATGGAAGGATAAAGAATGGATGGATTGTTGGATGGAAGGATGGATGGAAGGCTAAAGAATGGATGGATCGTTGGATGGAAGGATGGATGGATGGATAAAGAATGGATGGATCGTTGGATGGAAGGATGGATGGATGGATAAAGAATGGATGGATGGTTGGATGGATGATGAATGGATGGATGGATGTTTGGATGGATGGTTGGATGGAAGGATGAAAGCCTGGATGGATGGATGGAAGGATGGAAGGATAAAGAATGGATTTGATGGTTGGATGGATGGATGGATGGATGGATGGATTTGATGGTTGGATGGATAGATGGATGGATGGATGGATGGATGGAAAGAAGGATAGATGGATGGTTGGATGAAGGATGTTTGCAGTAGGGGAGCTTGCATTTTAAAACTAGATTCCATGCATGTGGTCCATTATGATTATCAGCAGTAATTATTCGTACGATATAATTACTGCTGGTATTTTATATCAGTGTGTCTGAATGAAATACTCTGATCCGTCTGGACGGAGGATCTCTGTCGATGTCTGTTCCTGTGGATCAACATGTTTGAGCTCAGGCATCGTTGAACGCGTCTAATTCTCCGCCGATCGTTCACAGCGCCCGACGCTCGGTCTCTGTCCCGCCGTCACACCCAGCCAGGCGGATATCTGTGTTCATCAAGCATCAGGCCATTATGGACGCTAAGCAGACCTGCTAACCAACCACCAACTGACATTTCCTCAGATACAACCAATGAGCTGTGAGAGATGTGGCAGGGCCTGGAAAACACACACGCACACGCACACGCGCGCACACACACACACAGTGTAATAATACATGCATACCAATCTAGACTGTGTCTGCCTGAGAGCTCCTTGACTGAACACCTAACCGTAATCACTTTATCAGAGGGGGGAGAATAAAAGCCAGTGAATATGAAAAAGACTAGCAAGAGGGAGGGGGGGGGGGGGGGTGAAGGAGCAAATTAAGAAGTTATATCACAGTAACAACGAATGGAAAGACTCAGGCTGATGATGTCAGCGTCTTCATACTTATTATTTATTGTCCCTGTTATGTGAATATGAGTTCCTGCTGAAGACATAAATCTCTCAAAGACAGACAACCCTGACCCCAACTGGGAGAGCACACCAGACACCAGGCGGGAGGCGGGGTACACCCTGGACAAGTCGCCAGTTCATTGCATTGCTATATGCTGTGAAGAATGTGCCTAATTTGCATGATTTTGTGGCAGCCAGCCATAATTAACATGTTACTCCACGACGTGCGCAATCATTTCATTTTGTTTCTGATATTATTCAACAATTATTTGTGAAAGGCAAAACATGTTAGTTTTCTTGACTTCTTGGTGGAAAAGGGACGGACAAAGGCAGATCCTGTCTCAGAGTGGCCACCCCCCCTCCTTCAGAAAGCAGCCGCAGAGTTTCCTCGGGTTCCCAGAGCCCCGTTGTAACGATCTCTTTTCTCTGATGTCCCCTTGTCGTGGACCCTTCCAGAAAGGCAAGGATGAGGGTGTTCAAAAAGGTGCGACTGTTCTCATTTAATGAAGACATATGAAGACAGACAAGTCAAACAAATCCAGATATTTCCCAACCGAGATTTGGGGCCCAACCCGGCCGAGGCCAAAGTAACAAGAGGACCCGTGAAACCCAAACAACAAAATAGCTCCGCCCTCCTGCTCTTCCACATCACCTGTGCTGCTCGGGACACTTGCTGCTCGTCTCCTCATCAGCCCCCCTGCATTGACTTCCTGCTCTCTGCCAGATTGTCAGTGACTTGTTCCTACTCTCCAGAACTCTAACCCTGATCCTGGTTCTTGTGTACCTGTCCTGCTTGTTCTTGGGATTTTCAGCTGTTTGCCTGCTCCTCTGGATTTGTCTGCCTGATCGATCTGATTGCCTGGTTTGTGAACTCTGCCTGTTTCCTGCCTGCCCACTTCTGATTTGTCTGCTGGGAACATGAAAGTTAAGTTTCTGGATTCGCTTCTCCTGTCGTGCTTTTGGGTTCTCCCTGTCTGTGACAACACGGCACATCAGGAAGTTGCTGACAGTGAAGACGATGTGAATGGACATCGTCTTTATCCGCGTCCCTCCTCGTGAACAACAGCGTGGCTGATGTTTTATGCCAGGTGCTGGACCGCCATCATGTATCTCTACCCAGAGAATATGATCCTCAACTGGGCGGCCAGATGATCAATGCGGCGTTGTAAAGTGTCCGGGGCTAGTGTGGGGCTAGTGTGGGGCTAGTGGGGGGCTAGTGTTAATTCGCACGGGCTCATCGCTGTTCTCCCCTTGTCTCTGTGTGTCTAGCTAATTCAGCCTCTCGTTAACAACACTTATACCGCCAATTACCATAAATCCCTGTTAGCCATGGCAATTACCAGTAACGAGGCAGCGCTGCACGTGTTTCTACTGTTGTAATTAAGCCAGTGTGTTGTTAATTAGCTAAGTGTGAGTGGGAGGTTTTATGCTCGTTAGCTCGGCCATTTCATTCAATTAGCGCCGTCATTAACGAGCCGTCTCTGTTCTAACAAAGTTAATGCAGGGAGGAGGCAGAGGCTGGACGATTAGCGCGGACAAACATGATGAGGAGCGTGGCGCTGAGCCCAGGGAGTGTGTGTCAGAGTGTGTGTCAGAGTGTGTGTCAGAGTGTGTGTCGGAGTGTGTGTCGGAGTGTGTGTCAGAGTGTGTGTCAGAGTGTGTGTCGGAGTGTGTGTCAGTGTGTGTGTCAGAGTGTGTGTCGGGGTGTGTGTCAGAGTGTGTGTCAGAGTGTGTGTCGGAGTGTGTGTCAGTGTGTGTGTCAGAGTGTGTGTCGGGGTGTGTGTCAGAGTGTGTGTCAGAGTGTGTGTCGGAGTGTGTGTCGGAGTGTGTGTCGGAGTGTGTGTCAGAGTGTGTGTCGGAGTGTGTGTCGGAGTGTGTTTGTCGGGGTGTGTGTCGGGGTGTGTGTCAGAGTGTGTGTCGGTGTGTGTGTCAGAGTGTGTGTCAGAGTGTGTGTCAGAGTGTGTGTCGGAGTGTGTTTGTCGGGGTGTGTGTCAGAGTGTGTGTCAGAGTGTGTGTCGGAGTGTGTGTCGGAGTGTGTGTCGGAGTGTGTGTCAGAGTGTGTGTCGGAGTGTGTGTCGGAGTGTGTTTGTCGGGGTGTGTGTCAGAGTGTGTGTCGGTGTGTGTGTCAGAGTGTGTGTCAGAGTGTGTGTCAGAGTGTGTGTCAGAGTGTGTGTCGGAGTGTGTGTCGGAGTGTGTGTCGGAGTGTGTTTGTCGGGGTGTGTGTCGGGGTGTGTGTCAGAGTGTGTGTCGGTGTGTGTGTCAGAGTGTGTGTCAGAGTGTGTGTCAGAGTGTGTGTCAGAGTGTGTGTCGGAGTGTGTGTCGGAGTGTGTGTCAGAGTGTGTGTCAGAGTGTGTGTCAGAGTGTGTGTCGGAGTGTGGGTCTGTGTGTGTGTCGGAGTGTGTCGGAGTGTGTGTCGGAGTGTGTGTCGGGGTGTGTGTTGGAGTGTGTGTCAGAGTGTGTGTCGGGGTGTGTGTCGGAGTATGTGTCAGAGTGTGTGTCGGTGTGTGTGTCGGAGTGTGTGTCAGAGTGTGTGTCGGAGTGTGTGTCAGTGTGTGTGTCGGAGTGTGTGTCGGGGTGTGTGTGTCAGAGTGTGTGTCGGAGTGTGTGTCGGGGTGTGTGTCAGAGTGTTTGTCGGAGTGTGTGTCAGTGTGTGTGTCGGAGTGTGTGTCGGGGTGTGTGTGTCAGAGTGTGTGTCGGAGTGTGTGTCGGGGTGTGTGTCAGAGTGTGTGTCGGGGTGTGTGTCAGAGTGTGTGTCAGAGTGTGTGTCGGAGTGTGTGTCAGAGTGTGTGTCGGTGTGTGTGTCGGAGTGTGTGTCGGGGTGTGTGTGTCAGAGTGTGTGTCGGAGTGTGTGTCAGAGTGTGTGTCAGTGTGTGTGTCGGAGTGTGTGTCGGGGTGTGTGTGTCAGAGTGTGTGTCGGAGTGTGTGTCAGAGTGTTTGTCGGTGTGTGTGTCGGAGTGTGTGTCAGAGTGTGTGTCGGTGTGTGTGTCGGAGTGTGTGTCGGTGTGTGTGAGTTAAGGGCGGAGCTTCAGTGACTCCTGAGCTCTGCTGGACGGCGACTTGAGGGCGGAGCTTCCTGCAGCCGGCATGCTATTCTGCTTCCTGAATCTTTTCTCCTGACTAAATTACGGGAGAGACGCATCATTTACTCTTCAATCTTTTTTTATGTTTCCAGCACTCACTCGTGCATTCGGTTGGAGCACGTGAGGAAGAACGAGCTTCCTGCATAACACGCAGACTGATTAACTTTAAATTGGATTTGCTCCGACGTTCCAAAGATTAGCAGGAATTACGACGGGACGCAGTAAAGAGTGTTAGCATTAGCCGAGGGAGCGTGTGGGTGTTCAGAGCAAACGTTCGCTGCAGGATTCTGGGATGCAGGATTCTGGGACGCAGTGATGGGATGTGATCTGAATGTCCAGACATTGAACAGTGTTTTGTTCGTGTCATTAACATTTTGACATTCATTGTTAACTCAACAACTGAAATGTAGCTCAAATGGGTTTAAAACTAAATGGCACCGCTAATTGGATCATAGAGGAAGAGGGCTGCTGCTGAAGGCTCCTCTCCGCCTCATCCATCAAAACATGTTGTGCTTCTCGACCCTGTTGTAGACTCCTCCTCCTCCTCTTCCTCTTCACCTCTGCTTCTAATTCTCCTCGTTCCACTCTTCCCCATGCCTCTCTCTATCTTTCATTCATTCTGATAAGAGCCTCTCCTCCTTGACATCTCAGTCTGACTCCATTACAGTTAATAGAGAGAGGCCAGCTTGCCGCTGACACACACACACACACACACACACACACACACCAGTGGATGTGGGGAGTGTCCAGTTCTGATCTTTGACACATGAATAACTGGACCGTTTGCTTTAGTCTGGTCTCCCGTACTAAATGTTTACATTTACCAGCTGATCCTGTTTAAACAAACAACCAGACTTCCTAGACAACGTTGTGAACAGCTGGACTACAGCCTGGATCGCCTAGTACTGTCTGGCTGCTTAAAGACCACCTTAATGCCTTCGTCCATGTCCCGTGTCCAGCCAACATGTCTCCTACACACATACGTCCATGTCCCGTGTCCAGCCAACATGTCTCCTACACACTATATACTTCACACACCTTAACCATGAATCACGCTTCCCCAGCTTGGCCTGGCTCAACCGGACTTTGTTACCATACACCTTGCCCAACAGCCATGTCTGTCCTCACCACTGTCTCTCAGCCGTCCATCATGGCTGTCCTCACCACTGTCTCTAAGCCGTCCATCATGGCTGTCCTCACCACTGTCTCTGAGCCGTCCATCATGGCTGTCCTCACCACTGTCTCTGAGCCGTCCATCATGGCTGTCCTCACCACTGTCTTGTAGACCTGTCCCTTCGTCCTATCACAGAGCACACCTGATACTCTCCTCCCCCCGTTCCAGCCTGCCTGCACACGATTCTTCACCTCCTTTCCACATTCTCTCCATCACTCTGCTCTGTTGACCCGAGGTACCTGAAGTCCTCTCCCTTCTTTACGTCTATTCCTTGTAGCTTCACTGTCCCCCCTGGGACCTTCTCATGTACACACATGTACTCTGTTTTACTCCTGCTCACCTTCATCCCTCTCTTTTCTAGAGCAGACCTCCACTTCTCTAGATTCTCCTCTACCTGCAGATCACAATGTCATCTGCAAACATCATATTCAGAGGAGCTTCCTGTCTCACCTCATCTGTTAGTCTATCCATCACCATGGCAACAAAAAAGGGGCTCAGAGCTGATCCCTGGTGCATCCCACCTCTACACCAAACTCCCCTGTTACTCCTACTGCACACTTCAGTACACACTACTGCTGTCCTACATGTCCTGAACTACTCTGATGTACTTCTCTGCCTCTCCAGACGTCCTCATGCAGTACCACAGTACCTCATGCAGTACCACAGTACCTCATGCAGTACCACAGTACCTCATGCAGTACCGAGCAAGGAGTAGCTCGTCTGCCCAATGCAGCTGTTGGTGCTTTGTTGCATGTTCAGGTTTCCCACTGATAGTAAGTAACATCTACCCCCCCTCTCAAAATCCCTTATTGTGGCCCGATTATCTGATGTGGGATTGTGACAGACTGGGGCCGCAGAAGGATCCGTGCACTTTGAGATGATACTGTGACCAAAAACAGGGTCGAGAAACATCTAGAAAGCTGTATTCTGTGTGGAAGTGACCACAATGTCGTGTTGTTATGTTTCAATTAATGTTAGATGTGTGTTCCGACCAGTGTGTGTTTGTGTGTGTGTGTGTGTGTGTGTGTGTGTGTGTGTGTGGGGGGGGTCAGCATGTATCACTGTGCTGATAAATGGCTGCCTCTTTAGGGAACTTATCTCTTTAAGTGTTGCCGCGGTGAGGGATGACATCATTTGGATCCCCTGGCTAACTGGCTGCCATGACGACACCTCACCAACCTATCCATTTACCAGATGGCCAGATAGTGTCTGCGTGCACACACCTACACACACACACACACACACACACACACACACACACACAGATGTCTTATTAACACACAGCCAGCCCTCCTGCTCTTATCACAGCGTAACAGAGAAAAGGCAGCAAAAATTAAGTATTGATCAAATTAGCAGTTTTTAAAGGATCACTCATGGACATCATTGTGTGTGTGTGGCAGGAATGGTTGGGGGGGCGGGGGGGGGGGGGGGGTAATGAACCCATCACATGGCAAATAAACTGGAAAAGCCAGAAGGTCACTGTGCACTCAGACACAAATGAGAGACACATATCCAAGACAAACGGTCGGTGGCTGCCGGTGGCTGTCGTTGGCTGTCGGTGGCTGTCGGTGGCTGTCGGTGGCTGTCGGTGGCTGTCGGTGGCTGCCGGTGGCTGCCGGTGGCTGTCGGTGGCTGTCGGTGGCTGTCGGTGGCTGTCGGTGGCTGTCGGTGGTTTCCGGTGGCTGTCGGTGGTTTCCGGTGGCTGTCGGTGGCTGCCGGTGGCTGCCGGTGGCTGTCGGTGGCTGTCGGTGGCTGTCGGTGGCTGTCGGTGGTTTCCGGTGGCTGTCGGTGGTTTCCGGTGGCTGCCGGTGGCTGTCGGTGGCTGCCGGTTGCTGCCGGTGGCTGTCGGTGGCCGTCGGTGGCTGTCGGTGGCTGTCGGTGGCTGTCGGTGGTTTCCGGTGGTTGTCGGTGGTTTCCGGTGGCTGTCGGTGGCCGTCGGTGGCTGTCGGTGGCTGTCGGTGGCCTGTGTGTGTTCATGCTGTGACTCGTGATCTCTGTACTTTAAGATGATTTGCTTTCATGTGCTTTTCTGTCGAGGAACATTAAAACTCGGCGCTTAAAGCCTCAAACGATTTGCTACTTTGCTCATCTCCTCGGTCCTGGAATCAGAGCTCTGTGCTCAGCCTCTCCTGAACCCACGCTGAATTTTGAGACTGGAAACAAACACACGCTGACCTCGCCGACCCCACGCACGCACACACACACACACATGCACACACACACACTCACACACACACACGCACACACACACACACACACACACACACACACACACACACACACACACACACACACACACACTCAATGGGGGAACTTATTAGGTTATTATCTTTCCACCCCATAAAATAGGAATAACTTAAAGTGCTGCCTCAATTAATATCTCAACTATAAATCTGAATATTGTCCATGAATATTACTCTGTATTACACACACACACACACGCGCGCGGGCTGTATGGGAACAGGGCGAATGATAAAGCCATCAGAGAAGGTTCTGGATGAAGTGAGCCAAACGCAAATGTGTGTATCAGAGCGTGTGAGTGTGTGTGTGTGTGTGTGTGTGTGTGGCCCATCAGCGAGTGTTCTGCATGGTAGCTTTATGCATCAACACACAGGCATTCTCCGTCTCCATGTTGAGGGGCCGTTCCCATCATATTGGATACTCTGGTTAAATCAATGCTCAAGCCAGTCACCTCTAACACTGACACACACACACACACACACACGCACACGTGGTTTATCATCTGTTATGACCTTGCAGCACACACACAGAGCCAGCGCAGTACAGGTGGAGGTGTTCCTTGCAGCCTATTCAGAGTCTGTCCAGCAAGCCTTCATGCAGAATCAAACCTTCTCTCTTGCCGTACTAAAAGCTCAATATCCTCGACGGCTGTTTCCTGCGGTGAACGCCAGGGTTCAGCTTCAGACCTCATTGCTCCATGCTTCCAGCAGCCCTGATCGGCCAGAATCACCGCTACGCTGATGATGATATGCTGTTCTGTGATGTCACTGCCATCGTCAGTTAGCTCTGATTCTTGGCTGATGATTTCCTTCTGTCAGGTTGTATTTTATGTTTGTCCTGTTTCATGCTTAATAACACTTCTAATAACACTTCTATTGCATATATGGAATGCTAATGAGTGCCTCAGTTAAACTCTGGTTGAAAAAAAAGAACATTTTGATTTCAGAGCACAAGAAAATATAAATGTGTTAAAGTCGTACCATAATGATAGTCTGAGGGCTACAGCGACAATGTAACGCTAAACTGAAAATCTGTTGCCAAATGTGTTAATATACTTCTTTCATTGGCCTGCAGCGTTTCTAGGTTAGCATTGGCCTTCAGCGTTTCTAGGTTAGCATTGGCATGCAGCGTTTCTAGGTTAGCATTGACCTGCCGCGTTTCTAGGTTAGCATTGGCATGCAGCGTTTCTAGGTTAGCATTGGCCTGCAGCGTTTCTAGGGTAGGGTTGGCCTGCAGCGTTTCTAGGTTAGCATTGGCATGCAGCTTTTCTAGGTTAGCATTGACCTGCCGCGTTTCTAGGGTAGCGTTGGCCTGCAGCGTTTCTAGGGTAGCGTTAGCCTGCAGCGTTTCTAGGGTAGCGTTGGCCTGTGTGTTTCTAGGGTAGCGTTGGCCTGCAGCGTTTCTAGGGTAGCGTTGGCCTGCAGCGTTTCTAGGTTAGCATTGACCTGCTGCATTTCTAGGTTAGCATTGGCATGCAGCGTTTCTAGGTTAGCATTGGCCTGCAGCGTTTCTAGGTTAGCATTGGCATGCAGCATTTCTAGGTTAGCATTGACCTGCTGCGTTTCTAGGTTAGCATTGGCATGCAGCGTTTCTAGGTTAGCATTGGCATGCAGCGTTTCTAGGGTAGCGTTGGCCTGCAGCGTTCCTAGGGTAGCGTTGGCCTGCAGCGTTTCTAGGGTAGCGTTGGCCTGCAGCGTTTCTAGGTTAGCATTGGCATGCAGCTTTTCTAGGTTAGCGTTGGCCTGTGCGTTTCTAGGGTAGCGTTGGCCTGCAGCGTTTCTAGGGTAGCGTTGGCCTGCAGCGTTTCTAGGGTAGCGTTGGCCTGTGCGTTTCTAGGGTAGCGTTGGCCTGCAGCGTTTCTAGGGTAGCGTTGGCCTGTGCGTTTCTAGGTTAGCGTTGGCCTGCAGCGTTTCTAGGGTAGCGTTGGCCTGCAGCGTTTCTAGGGTAGCGTTGGCCTGCAGCGTTTCTAGGGTAGCGTTGGCCTGCAGCGTTTCTAGGGTAGCGTTGGCCTGTGCGTTTCTAGGGTAGCGTTGGCCTGCAGCGTTTCTAGGGTAGCGTTGGCCTGTGCGTTTCTAGGGTAGCGTTGGCCTGCAGCGTTTCTAGGGTAGCGTTGGCCTGCAGCGTTTCTAGGGTAGCGTTGGCCTGCAGCGTTTCTAGGGTAGCGTTGGCCTGCAGCGTTTCTAGGGTAGCGTTGGCCTGTGCGTTTCTAGGGTAGCGTTGGCCTGTGCGTTTCTAGGGTTGCGTTGGCCTGCAGCGTTTCTAGGGTTGCGTTGGCCTGTGCGTTTCTAGGGTAGCGTTGGCCTGCAGCGTTTCTAGGGTAGCGTTGGCCTGCAGCGTTTCTAGGGTAGCGTTGGCCTGTGCGTTTCTAGGGTAGCGTTGGCCTGCAGCGTTTCTAGGGTAGCGTTGGCCTGTGCGTTTCTAGGGTAGCGTTGGCCTGTGCGTTTCTAGGGTAGCGTTGGCCTGCAGCATTTCTAGGGTAGCGTTGGCCATGCGTGCCACTGTCTGGGACATCCGAACGGCTAAACGAGTTCTAAAACAGATATCTGCTCACCCCCCCAGAACCGTCTCATGGTGCTAGAGTCATGCACCATCTTGCTCTCACACACACAATGCTGACAAGGTGGGGTCAGGACCGCTGATCACGCCGCCACCAATTAGTATGTTAGTCTTTGTTCCTTACATCTTCTCTGCACCTCTGTCTGTCTTTGTCTCGCCGCTCAATCGTCTCAGCCCAAAACTGTCCTTCAGCACAGCTTCAATTCAGCCCAAACAGATACCATCAGAGGAGACACACACACACACACACACACACACACAGCCTTTCAGTGATCTGACAGATGCAGCAGGGCAACAAAACAGTTTGTAATAGAGGTAATATGATTTAAAATGCTATCTATTAGGCCGGATAGACCTGTCAGGTGTGTGTATGTGTGTGTGGGAGATAAACAATGACGATGGCAGAGAGAATATAGGGCTGCACATCTAAATCACAGTACACGCACACACACACACACACACACACACACACAGGATATGAGACAGTTCAGATCCAACTCTCAAGCCAATCCTGTGGCTACATTTTATACAGAGCCAATAAGATCCATATGTCACACAAGCACTCCAGGTAGAGATAATATAGTGAGCAGTGAGAGGCCTTTGAAACATATCCCATAAGAGTAATGCATGCTGCTAAGAGTTAAGGAAACATTCACATCTGCAGCATCGAGAAGAAAGCAAATAAAAATGAATCTGGTGCTGCATCTCAGACGATGTCATGTTCAGCCTGAGAGCAGCACCAGATGCTCCGCAAGCTTTCCTTAGCATTCACATGGGATCTGATACCTAGCACTAAACTGGGCTGGAGCTCACGCCAGACGATGACACGACCAAAGTTATTTAAGTAATGGTGAGGGGCGCGTCTGCAATAACTTCCTCCCACACAGCACTGCTTCAGCAACTTGATGCAGTTTTCTTGTTCAAGCACCTGTATCCTCCAACTCTCACACACAATCCTCGTTTTTAATCCATGCGACTGCCACCACCGAGAAGGAAGTTGGGCAAAATGCATTCTTATCCAAGGAGCCCAGTCCAGGTGGACCAGGGGTTGGCAACTTGCAGCTCCAGGGCCGCATGCGGCTCTTTCATCTTTCTGTTGAGGCTCCCTGTGACTTTAGAAAATAAATAATGAGTATTTAATCAACTTATTCCATGCCGTGATTAATATATTCATCCAAATTAATACATAAGTTTGATGCATTCGTCAAGGGGGGCGGGGTCTTGTGCAGACCTCTCCTGTGCTGTAATCAGACCTACAGCCCTGCTGGGGGCAGCATTGCTGTTTTTGGGTGGATCATCGCTGTGTATTAAAATGTGAAGATGAAACAGGAAGGACGGAGAGAGGAGGAGGGATGACGGTGGTGCAGGAGCGATCTGAGAACTACAAGCAGCTCTTGTTTCTGTTTCTGTTGTTCAAAATGAAGCTGATGATCACGTTGAAATCACGGAGCTGGGAGTCGGGCGCTACCGAAGCGGACCAATGATCAACCCGGCCTGAACGGCAAGAATCGGACTAATTTGCTCCACGTGTCACCACAGACCTGACGGTTTGGGTCCGGATTCAGGTTCGGTTTTGGACGGATTTAGTGAGCCTGACACGAATTCGGATTGGTGAATTCTGCCTCTCTCCAACGGCCAGTAACTCCAGAATGGAAAACGGGAGGAACACACAAATGGGAAGGGGGGCGGAGAGCAGCAACGGAGAACGTTGCTCTAGAAAACAGCAGCCACCATCAGAAAGAGCAGTGGCCGGTGAAGGGGCCGGTGAACGGGCAGGTGAACGGGCCGGTGAAGGGGCCGGCGAACGGGCCGGTGAAGGGGCCGGCGAACGGGCCGGTGAAGGGGCCGGTAAAGGGGCCGGTGAAGGGGCCGGTAAACGGGCCGGTGAACGGGCCGGCGAAGGGGCCGGTGAACGGGCCGGTGAAGGGGCCGGTGAACGGGCCGGTGAACGGGCAGGTGAACGGGCCGGTGAACGGGCCGGTGAAGGGGCCGGCGAACGGGCCGGTGAAGGGGCCGGTAAAGGGGCCGGTGAAGGGGCCGGTAAACGGGCCGGTGAACGGGCCGGCGAAGGGGCCGGTGAAGGGGCCGGTGAACAGGAACGAGCTCAACGGCAACGGGAGGGCGGAGCCAACGCACCTGCAGCTAAATTCCATGTGGAGACTGGAATAGTAGCCCAACAGGACCCCAAGCAGGCCGGCCCGCGATAACGGTCAGCTGCAAGGCAACCAGGCCAAACAGCACCAGCCTACAGCCGACCGGGAACAGGAGCGACGGGAGAGGTACCGCCCATGAGCAGAGCGCTGAGATGCTGGTGCAGCGTCCTACAGCGGCGTGTGGCTACAAACACAACGTGCTAAAGTCCCGGTCAGGCCAGGCGGCGATTGTCTGAAAAAGAGGCTTCTAGAAAAACGTAAAATGTTACTCTTTTTTCAGAATATTTAACAATCGAAAACTCAAAAGACAGGGCAGCTGGTCCCTCTCAGGGTACAATATAAACTTTAATATATACTCCTGCAGCAGCTTAGAGGTTAACAGTGCTTTGACAGATTCACAACAATTCACACATCGTATTCATAAACACAAGTTGACAAATAGTGCTTGATTTATTTACGTATTCTTACTCACTGTGTGTATTTTAAACGCTTTATGTAGAGAGACACTAAATAACTCAAATGTAACGATGACTTTATAGCCAGATGCTGGTTTTGTCTTGGACATACAGACATTCAATGCTGCTGCTCTGGAGAGTCAGAGCGGGAATACAGAGCGGTAAGCCTCAGCTGGGCTTCGGGTGGAGTCAGAACCTCGGGGCAGGCCCAGAAGACAGATCAACATGGACAGAGAGAATCGAGCCGTTTGCACAGCCCACTTGAGCTGACACCTTTTCAGCCACATACAATCTTCTGTTGTTTACGGCTCTATGAGCGGCGACCCCAGAGTGGGTGTGTCTTCATGCGGCTGAGCAGCTGACCTGTGTGTGTTTGTGTGTGCGTGTGATTGAGGCTGATCGATGCTGACAGCTGCGGAGAATCACTTTCCTGTTGGTAAAACAGCAGATTGACCCGGCTGCCCCGCCGCCGGCAGGGGTTAGTTGTGCTGAAGCCCCGCAGGCAGAGTGGGGATGACATCCAGCTGGGGGCCGGCGGCTACGCCTGAACCGGCAGCATTACGCTGACCCCCAGAGCAGCAGGGACGCACACCGACACCCACCTCCCCTCTGAAGCCCTCCCCTGCCCGGCGGAACATTACGAGTTAATGTAGATGGATTTCAGGTGACGCAGCCTGAAATCAGGTGTTTCAGGTGAGGTCAGAGTGCACTTCAGCTAACTGGTGTCAGCAGCGTGGTCTCCTGGGGCTCCAAGCCAGAAACCCCTGGCCCCCACCCCGCCCGTTGCTCGAGTCTCCTGGGGCCCCCACCCCTCCCGTTGCTTGGGTATCCTGGGGCTCCCTGGGGCCCCCACCCCTCTCGTTGCTCAGGTCCCCTGGGGCTCCAAGCCAGAAACCCCTGGGGCCCCCACCCTGCCTGTTGCTCAGGTCTCCTGGGGCTCCCTGGGGCCCCCACCCTGCCAGCAACTGCCTGGCTTGCCTGTTTGCAAGCCCCGCCCCTGCATGGTCGGGACAGTTTTTTGTTTCCAGCTGTAAATACAAGGACATAAAGTGTGGTGATCTGATCAAAGCCTGACTATCGGAGACCGGTAACCGCGTCCTGCTGTCTGTCCACTGGATGGTGCTGTCACTCAACCGCGTCCTGCTGTCTGTCCACTGCAGTGGTTCTCAAATGGTGGGGCGCGCCCCCCTAGGGGGGCGCGGTGCGATGTCAGGGGGGGCGCCTGTGACCGCGGAGAAAATGTTTTTTTTGCCTTACGAGAGTAAAGTGTAATTGCACATCCACTCCAGTAGTTGGCAGTGGCGCCCTGATTGTCAGAGTGCGCGCAGGGAGTATTAGAAGAAGAGCAGTTGTAAACAATCCGGTGGGAGAAGAAGAAAGACATGACTTCCTCATTTTCTGTTGCAGACTAAAAAAAATGGTAATAAAGTTATTATTTGTTGTAAGTTGATCTATATTTCTCTCTTTTTCATATTTCTTTGTATGTTAATAAGGATACAAGAGTGTGTTTTTTTTCGGGCGGGGGGGCGCGAAATGTTTTTTTCTTCCTAGGGGGGGCACGACAGAAAATAATTGAGAAGCACTGGTCCACTGGGTGGTGCTGTCACTCAACCGCGTCCTGCTGTCTGTCCACTGGGTGGTGCTGTCACTCAACCGCGTCCTGCTGTCTGTCCACTGGATGGTGCTGTCACTCAACCGCGTCCTGCTGTCTGTCCACTGGGTGGTGCTGTCACTCACCCGCGTCCTGCTGTCTGTCCACTGGGTGGTGCTGTCACTCAACCGCGTCCTGCTGTCTGTCCACTGGATGGTGCTGTCACTCACCCGCGTCCTGCTGTCTGTCCACTGGATGGTGCTGTCACTCAACCGCGTCCTGCTGTCTGTCCACTGGGTGGTGCTGTCACTCAACCGCGTCCTGCTGTCTGTCCACTGGGTGGTGCTGTCACTCACCCGCATCCTGCTGTTGGTGGAGATGAGTTTGGTGAATATAGAGCGAAGCTGTGAGCTACAAAATGCTAAACTGATGAGAAGCATGTTGGTAAGTCTCCGATTTGTCCATATCAATGACACAAAACAGCAACGAAACATTCCATAGTTTAACTTAAAACGTGCTTGTTAGCCTGACGTCAGGGGTCAGCAACCTTTTTGATGCCGCGTGCCACTTTACAAAACGGGGCGTGTCAATGATGCTGCCGTCTGGGGCGTCCGGTTTCTGGACGCATCTAAACTCCTCCTTTTAAACTCCTCCTACTCCATCTAAACTCCTCCTACTCCTTTTAAACTCCTCCTCCTCCTTTTAAACTCCTCCCACTCCATCTAAACCCCTCCCCCTTCTAAACGCCTCCTTCATCTAAACCCCTCCTCCTCCTTATAAACTCCTCCTGCTCCATCTAAACTCCTCCCCCTTCTAAACTCCTCCTCCTTATAAACTCCTCCTCCTTCTACTCTTTAGGACAATGGTGTCGTGCTGCTTTTCTGTGAAGCTCCTGAAATATTTTAGACAAGGAAATGTGACTTGACTTTCCACCTACACGAGGTGAAGATGGCTGCGTGTCCATATTTGAGGGGCGGGGCTTGA
>NC_090902.1:15493439-15527219 GCF_040956055.1 Brachionichthys hirsutus
TCGCCTCCGGTTTTATATGAGGTTAGATGGGAACGCTTTAGCCGCCCAACAGCTGGGAGAGTCCACGCCACCGCAGCCTCGGAACCGCCACCGTCATCAGATTAGATTCTTCCTGCTCCCAAAGACCCCCCCCCCCCCCGGATGCACCTAGAAATTCTGTCCATAAAGACTATGAACAGGACCGGTGATAAAGGGCGGCCCTGCCGGAGTCCAACCCGCACCTGGAGCAGGCTAGACTTGCTGCCGGCAGGGCAAACCAAGCTCTGACTGCGAGCGTGCAGGGACCGGACAGCTCTCTGCAAAGGGGGACCCCGTACTCCTGAAGCACCCCCCCCACAAGATACTATGAGGGACGCGGTTAAACAGCTTCTACAAATTCACAAAACACACGTGGACTGGTTGGGCGAACTCCCACGAACCCTCGGGCACCCGATGGAGGGTGTAGATCTGGTCCAGTGTCCCACGACTGGGACTAAAGCCACATTGTTTCTCCTGCATCCGAGGTTCGACTCTCGGTCCGATCCGATCCCAGCACCCTGGAATAGACTGTCCCCAGGAGGCCGAGGCGCGTGATCCCCCTGTAGTGGAGCACACCCTCCGGTTCACCGCCACTCCCGGCTGGCAGACCAGAGACACTGTCCCCGACCGCCATGCGATGTTACAGAGACGTGAAAACCAAGACAGTCCCTGCACATCCAGAGACTGAAGATACTCAGGGCGAACCTCATCCACCCCCGGTGCCCTGCCACCGAGGAGACTTTTAACTTGTGAATTCCTCATTTGACCAAACCACTATTAAATATATTCTCCCCAAACGTGTGGCTGTTTCTCTTTTTGTAAAGAACATTCTGTATCAATGAAGGAACCTCGCAAAAGACCAAAGAGCGGCTGCTCTATCCAGTCCCGGGTGCTCTATCCAGACCCGGGTGCTCTATCCAGACCCGGCTGCTCTATCCAGACCCGGCTGCTCTATCCAGACCCGACTGCTCTATCCAGACCCGGCTGCTCTATCCAGACCCGGCTGCTCTATCCAGACCCGGGTGCTCTATCCAGACCCGGGTGCTCTATCCAGACCCGGCTGCTCTATCCAGACCCAGCTGCTCTATCCAGACCCGGCTGCTCTATCCAGACCTGACTGCTCTATCCAGACCGGGGTGCTCTATCCAGACCCAGCTGCTCTATCCAGACCCGGCTGCTCTATCCAGACCTGACTGCTCTATCCAGACCTGACTGCTCTATCCAGACCCGACTGCTCTATCCAGACCTGGGTGCTCTATCCAGACCCGGCTGCTCTATCCAGACCCAGGTGCTCTATCCAGACCCGGCTGCTCTATCCAGATCCACTCCTGCACGCTGACAGTCTGGAGCAAACAAGCAAGGCTTGCATTTAACATGAAGATGAAGATGAAGTCTTCTTCACAAAGATGTTGTGAGGGTTTGCTGCTGAACTCTGCTGGGTGACAGTGTGTGCCACACTCATGGTGGGGGACATCTACGAGACAAATACCCCCCCCCCCCCACACACACACACACACAGTACGTGTCAGTGAAGGGCACAAGGCAGCTTTTAATTTGGAGAGTCGATAACGTGATGCTATCAGGAGAGAGAGATGACAGACGGATAGAGGGAGGAAGATGAAGGGATGCTGAGAGAGGATGAAGTTCAGAGCATATTTCATATCTGCCGTTCTTTGGATTGATCAGACAATGATTGAAGACGCTGCATCAGGATGGACTAATGTATCGCTGAGAAGACGATCAGAGTGATTTCTGAATGGGGTTTCTGTGTTTGTGAAGGACACTGGTATCAGGACAGAGACAGAGACGATGTTGGGAGGCAGAGACAATCGAGATGATGACCTGATGAGAGATGGACAGATAAGTGGACAGATAGATGGAGGCAGCGCGAGCGACTGGGAGGCTGAGAGGAGCAGAGGTGGTGCTCTGTCGCACCGGGACATGATACACTGCTAACATACACGAGGACATGCAGCCCACGAAGGACACGCAGCCCACGAAGGACAGGCAGCCCAGCAAAGGACATGCAGCCCACAAAGGACACGCAGCCCACAAAGGACACGCAGCCCACTAAGGACAGGCAGCCCACAAAGGACAGGCAGCCCAGCAAAGGACACGCAGCCCAGCAAAGGACACGCAGCCCACTAAGGACACGCAGCCCACGAAGGACACGCAGCCCACGAAGGACACGCAGCCCAGCAAAGGACAAGCAGCCCAGCAAAGGACAGGCAGCCAGGCAAAGGACACGCAGCCCACTAAGGACACGCAGCCCAGCAAAGGACAGGCAGCCCACGAAGGACACGCAGCCCACTAAGGACAGGCAGCCCAGCAAAGGACAGGCAGCCCACGAAGGACACGCAGCCCAGCAAAGGACAGGCAGCCCAGCGTAGGACACGCAGCCCGTGAGGGTTTATCATCTGGTCACCACTTGTTCATGGTAACGGTCCCCACAGCTCCCAGCTGACCAGCAGCAGGATCAGAGATTTAAAAACACAAATGTGTAAAAGCCATGTGTTTTTGAACTTATTTGATGTTGCAGGTTAGTTCTATATGATCATCTATAGGAGCATATATCGGAGCATCTATAGGAGCATCTATATGATCATCTATAGGAGCATATAGGAGACAGGGCTGCAGTATTATGAGAGGTGAGTGGACCAGTGTGCAAAAAACGTGCATGCAGCAGCTACAGTACAGTACAGTACAGTATAGTATAAAGTACAGTATTAGAAAGAAAGAATGCTTAGTATTGTCATACGTGTATACACATCACTGCACACACACACAGACAATGTCATTTACACCCTCCTACTGGGCCTTTTTTTAACAATCCACACACACGCATGTAACATGGATGGAGAGGGCATAGGGTGAAGGCACCACCATGATCGGGGCACCTGGAGCGGTTGGTGCCTTGCTCAGGGGCACCAGACTGGCCCCGCTCAAGCGACCAGTCCACACTCCATACCTCGTCTGGGCCGGAACTTGAACTGGTGAACCGGTGGACTCTCCCAACCAGCTGAGCCGCTGCCGTGTTGGACTATCCAGTGGCACGGCGTGCGTTTCACACCTCGGCCTTCAGTGATGCGTTTCACAGACCGACTTGAGCAAATACCCCTCATACTGCCATCGTTTATGACACCACGGCTGGAGAAAGAATATACAGAAACACACTTACGCAGTACTGGGTGTTGCATCACTTCACTCATATACAACACGGGCTATTTTCTGGAGCCTTTAATAATCAATAAACCTGCATCAGCAATTAAAACTTATCAAACTTACAAATAAAAGGTAGCGTGTGTGTGTGTGTGAGAGAGAGAGAGAAAGTGAATCCGCGGAGCGGAGATAGATGTGTGTGAGAGGTAGCGAGGGAAAAGGTCGTCTTTAATAAGTGCAAGTGAAATAATAAAGCTTCATCGATTCAGCAGGTCCGGCGTGTCCCTTTAGCATCGCTGCGCTTTGTGTACTTCTACTACAATCCCACAGCTGCGCCACAATATTTACGTACATTGCAGAGGAGCAAGAAAAAGTATTTTTTTATTTCCTTTGACATGAACTAAATAAAATTACAAAAATGCGTGAAACGTTAAATAAATGAAATGCTTGCACTCACAAAACGGCTGTCCCCCAAAACACTCATTTCAGCACAAAATCCATTCTCCTCTCTTTCCTCAAGAAGACTTCAGTGACTTGGTTCAGTTTATCTGTGCATTTCAGTTCCAATAAGATCCTTTTCTATGGACACGGAGGCCCACCCTGAGTTGGAGACTCCAGAGAGGGAGTAAAAAAGCTTCTCTTGAAAGGTCCGTCTTGAAAATGGTCTTGCGATTATATCTGCAACCAAATCTACGTTTCCCCTCCTTCATGGGTTAAAAAGCAAGTTTATATATAATCGATTTTTCTTCTGCCGCCCGGCTCCCGCTATCCAATCACAGGGTGCGTACATTTCACGTTCAACGTGAGGCCAGCTAGAAGGCCTTACTGTCGCCAACTCGTGATCTGATTGGCTATCGCAACTATCTATCAACTATATGTGCCCGTTCACTCACGGTACACAGACGCCAGCATTGTTGATTCTGAAGGTCTCGGACAGATTTCATACAACCTGGCAACAGAAACTAGCTCAATTCTGATTGGATAGAAATACAACACTGGGATATAATATGACATGAATATAATATATATATATATGGCAAATTAATTTAAAATGGCATTAACTTTTATTATAAATATGATGATTATTTCTGGTTATTTTAGGCCAGCAGAGAACGCTTTGCTGGCCCTGACGGTCCACCACTGATACTATGTATATGCCATATACTATATACTATATACGCCATATACTATATACACCATATACTATATATGTACACCATATACTATATACGCCATATACTATATACGCCATATACGATATATATACACCATATACTATATGTATATACCATATACTATATACGCCATATACTATATATACACCATTTACTATATATATACACCATTTACTATATATATACACCATATACTATATATATACCCCCTTGCAGATCCAAATAAATGACGAGTTAATTGAACAGGTATCAGAGGTGGAATATCTAGGAATAATTTTAGACTCGCACTTAAATTTTAAAAGCCACATTAAAAGGTTATGTAAATCCATCCGATCCAACAACAATTGCTTTAAATTAATCAGACAATGCTTGACTCCCGGCTGTGCAATGGTGTTTTTAAACTCTATAATCCTCTCTCGTCTGTCTTATGGAGCCACTGTTTGGTCACAAACGAGTCAGACCACGCTCAGGCCAATAGAGAGCCTTTACCACGGGGCCCTGAAGGTGTTTGACCAAAAGCCCATTAGATTTCACCATTGCCATATTTTATCAAAACACAAGTTTTTATCCTTCTTAAATTGTATTAATTTAAGTGTTCTTAAACAGTTTTTTTAAATGTGTGCATGGCTTTGCACCAGAACCACTGAGCAGGTTTGTCAGCAGACTGCAGAGCTCTGGCAGGTCCACCCGGGCAGCCTCAGGTGGGGACTGTAAGGTGCCTCCCCGAAAAACATCTTTCGCACAATCCGCTCTCTCTGTGAAAGGTGCTAGTCTGTGGAATCTGCTCCCTGTCCACCTAAAATCTATGACACAATTGGTCTCCTTCAAAAAAGAAACGAAATCTTGGATGTGCAAGCAGCAGCACTGTTCCCATGTTTAAATGTCCCTAAAGTGTGCTTGTCTGTTGTACCCTGTTAAGTTTTATCTCTAACATTTCTTTTTTGTTTTGTTTTCTGTCTTGTTTTTTACTCTTAATTTTGTTAGTTCTGTGATAAAAAAAAACATGCATTGACTGCTTTTTTAAAATTTTCCTTCCTTTCCATGTTTTTACGAATGTCTGTGTTGAAAGCCCATCTATGGACAAGTGCTGCGAATTAGCTTCAGCTCTAAGCGCTATAATGCAAACATCGGATACCTGTGCTACATGTGTCTATGTTTTGTATTTGTCCATATTCAAATAAACCAGAAATTTAAAAAAATAATAAAATAAATATACGCCATATACTATATATATACACCATATACTATATACGCCATATATTATATACGCCATATACTATATATACACCATATACTATATATATACACCATATACTATATACGCCCAATACTATATATGCCATATACTATATATACACCATATACTATATACGGCATATACTATATACGCCATATACTATATATATACTCCATATACTATATACACCATATAATATATGTATACGCCATATACTATATATATATACACCATATAATATATATATGCCATATACTATATATATATACACCATATAATATATATATGCCATATACTATACGCCATATACTATATACGGCATATACTATATATACACACCATATATTATACGCCATATATTATATACGGCATGTACTATACATATATGCTATATACTGTATATACACCATATACTATTTATACACCCCATATACTATTTATACACACCATATACTATATATATACGCCATATACTATATATACACCATATACTATTTATACACCCCATATACTATTTATACACACCATATACTATATATATACGCCATATACGTATACTTGATGAGAGGCCCAGTGTGTGTCTGAACAGAAACATACAAGAAATACCCGACAAAATGTGAAGTGTTTGCAGCTTTCTCATAGGTTAGCGTTCCCGCTGGCGCCGCCCTTCAGGCCTCGCTGGGTTGTACTGTATGTGTGACGTGTGTGTCACAAACCCCGTCTCAGGACAACAGCGTCGTTCCAGCTGGGTTAAAGGTGAAGACTCATGCTGCCATCATTTCACTGAACGCAGGAGAGTCACCGGGATTATTGATCGCTCCTCTCCAATGACGAGGAAACCAATCAGCAATCAGTTTGTCTTGGAGCTGAAGGACTGCGGTGACTTCCCCTGTAGTCCATGTCTTCTTAATCCAGCCATTATTCTCCTGTTGCCCACAGGTAGAGCAGCCACAGCGACCTCAGAGCGGAGGCCAGGCTGCTCCGCATAGTGGGTGGAGAGAGGAAGACGAAGGCCCACTATGGACACACAAACGCACCACGCCTCCACGAGCCTGGATCAAGCTGCATCAATAAAGTTATTCCTAAATAATGCCTGATAAAACAGGACATACAGCATGAGCTCCAGAAGCACGGCCGAGGCCGAGGTGTGACCGTCCGGAGACAGGCCCCTGCGGGCCCCGTCTGAGGCCTGGGCTCCACAGCACGCCTTGGCAGTGCTAACATGCTAATACAGCAGAGCGACATTTCCTTTGATTGGTTATACTGATCACGGGGGTAGAGGATAGGCTTGTATTAGTCCCTCCCCAAGGAAGGGCCGCACGCCAAGGACAACGTGAGGGAATTCCTTTGTGCGAGCATCGGGACAGCCACAAGGAGGCGTCCGAACCGCAGCGCTGAATTCCCTCACCAACTGGATCCTGAATCGTTTTATTAAATGTAACAGACCAGTACAAAGAGCATTAAAGGATACATCAAAGGAGACATTAAAGGAGACATATTCTACTAGTTAACGCAGAGACACTGATGTGAGATTTCTGAGACAGTCTTTGGTCAAGCAGATGCTACGTTCATTCCGTGCTCGCGTTGAGCTGTTCTTAATTAGTACCAAATAATACAGACTAAATGCTGCAAAGGGGCGGCTCACTGGACGGGGGCGGCGCCGGGGGCGGTGCTGTAAACCTTTTACAACACCAGGATGCTGTGGGCAGAGACAAGAGGGACGCTGGACGGTAGCGTTGTTGTTGTTATTTGCTGTTGAAGTCCGTGCGTGTGAAACGTTAGAGGTGCGTCCAGCTCTGCTGGGCCGGGAGGACAGCGAGGCTCTCAACCATCACACACACACACACACACATACACACGCACACACACACACACACACACACATACACACGCACACACACACACACGCACACACACACGCACGCACACACACACACACACGCGCACAAACACACACACGCACACACACGTACACACACACACACACGCACACACACACAAACACACACACACATACACACGCACACACACACGCACACATACACACACACACACGCACAAACACACACACACACACACATACACACGCACACACACACACACACGCACGCACACACACACACGCACACACACACACGCACGCACGCACACACACACACACGCGCACAAACACACACACGCACACACACACATACACACGCACACACACACATGCACACACACACAAACACACACACACACATACACACACACACACACACACACGCACAAACACACACACACGCACGCACACACACACAGACTCACACACACATACACACACGCACACACACACGCACACACACCTACACACACACCCACCCACAAACACACACACACACATACACACGCACACACACACGCACACATACACACACACATACACACACACACGCACAAACACACACACACACGCACACACACACATACACACACACACACACATACACACGCACACACACACGCACACATACACACACACATACACACACACACGCACAAACACACACGCACACACACACGCACACACACCTACACACACACACACCCACATACACACACATACCCACATACACACACACACACACACACGGCTTTACGGGTCACGACAGCTACAGGAGCCAATCCCATCTTGCTGTGGGCGAGAGGCAGGGCACACCTCAGATGTGTCGCCAGCGCGTCACGGGGAGATCATACAAACTCCCCTTTATGAGACACTGGACTGTGGGGGGCACGTCCCCTCAGGCTTTATATACAAAGGTTTGAAGTAGTGGTGGGACTTGATTAATTTTTTTAAACTAATTAACTATATGCTTTGTAATTAATTAATCGAAATTAATTGCATGACCATAATTTCCTCAAAAGCAACATTTTTTTATGCAAATAAATTGTATTGGACGACTTATCAAATAATACTCACAGACATGACTTTTAACTGAAGCTCATTTAATGGCTGGTAATTTCATTTCATTTCAAAATTGTAAACAAAGGTAAGTACAGTTGCAGAACTTTGCTTGAAATAGTCTTTCTGCACGGCATTTCAAAGGTTTCATCACACGCAGCTATCCGCAGCACATCTTGTAGACCTTTGTCTTCTACCACTGATAGCGGTCTACAGTCTTTGGCGACCCACTTTGCGAGTGAATTCGTCAGTGTTTCCGACGTTTAATTGCTCATTTTCCGTCTAAATCCATTTGTCATTTGGTCAAGTTGCTGCTGACCAGAACCGCTAGCGCGAGCCGTTTCTGTGCTAGCAGTACTTCTGTGGTAGGCAAACTCTTTTTTGCATAGTTTGCAATACACGGTGGCTTTGTCTCTCCCATCTGGTCGTTTTTTGAAAATGAATTTACCGTCCAGCAAAGTTATGTCTTTCACCTCTACGGATGGTAGGAAGGAGGAGGCAGATTCAGGAACAAACGTATCTTTTAATGAGGCGCAGTCAGTCACGGAACTACATGCTACATCGGCGCACACAACAAGCTAACGTGCCTACGTCATCACGTGACTACGGAATCCAGGCACGGACCAAATACATTCCAAAAGTACTCTCCATTCGTCCCCAAGCCAGCCTGGGACTGTGTGCGTCAGTATAAGTGGCGTACCAGAACATGGTGAACTGACAAACGTTCCGGGTTTTTTGACATGCAAACTGCGTTAAAATGCGTTAATATTTTGAATTAATTAACGTCCTTCTTATTAATTAATTGTAATTAATGCATTAATGTCCCACCCCTAGTTTGAAGTCATTTAGAGCTTTAGAGTAGGTAGTCTAGAGCTCTTCATGGGAGCTGTTTCTAGAACCATCTGCACCCAGCAACAGAACCGCTGCACAGAGGAGGTCGCGTTCATGCTAGTTAGTCGTCCTCGCAGTAGGGCTAGCCTGCGTAGCTTTGCTGGCTAACGCTTTACGTGAGCGAGGTGATGCGGAGAGAAGACAACAACATCTTTGCGCTATCTCGAGGTGCTGGCTCATGATTTCTTGATAGAGCTCTTGGGTTTTTAAAATATACTTTTTGTTTTTTGGCACCAAGTGTAAAACTAACAACAAAAAGCCTTCAAGTGATACCAGTGAGTGGCGATAGCTAGAAATCCCTCTACCCTGCGGACTGAGAGTCCTCAGGCGGCCCCGGGGAGACCTACAGCGCGCCCCCTATGGGCCAATCCATGGTACTAGCATGACTCCAAATGAGGACTCACTTTATAGAATGTGTGTTGAGAGCGATGTTTGCCACTAGTAATGCATGTTTAGGTCGGCACTACTTGCCACTGCTGAGTTGGGCGGAAGGTTACGCTGTGTTATGTTCTGTATAAATAAAGGCGGAGCCTCCCTGTGCACAGAGAGAGTGTACCGATGTAAAGTGATTTACGTGTCTCCTGTGTCGTATGTGCTGAGACGACGAAGCGAAGTACCGGAAGCTGTCTTCACCAGAAATGGAAGACGCGAATAACCGGCGAGCTGCTGCAGAAGAGCCAACAGGGTGTGAAGGGAAACTGTACCTTCACCTTCTCTAACATGATAGTGACTGAATAATTCAATATTTAGTGGATTTCAGGAACACATCAATGTCTCCGGTAAAACAATTGGATATTTTAGCATGTCATTAGCATGACTCTATAGCAGGCATGGGCAAACTCAGGCGGCCCGTTGGGGCCGCCTGAGTTTGTCCAAATTATATCATTAAATTAAGTTTTATTATAATTAAACCCCAATATTTGACCTTTCCCCTGTAATGCTACCTGTAAAAGGCCAAATCCTTTCATGTAATGTCTTTTACATGTCATTTATATTAGCTTACACAAATACTCCATCCATCTGTTCCTGGCCCGGCCCCTCTGGCTAATTTTAGAACCCATTGTGGCCCGCGAGTCAAAAGGTTTGCCCACCCCTGCTCTATAGGCAAACATTCAGAAACCAGAATGAACACAGGAGCACTTCGGCGTGAGACTCAAGCATAGATTACTTACCCTCGGACCTTTAGAAAAGGAGCTATTTTAAATTCTTCATAGCAAACATCACAATAAAAACTCTACGGTTTGCTTTGCCGGCGATAATTACTAGTCTCATACTAGTCTGGAATATATTTGCCACATGATTTATCATCATTCCATTGAAATCATTTATCAAGAGAAGCCCCACGTCATGTTCTCCTGCAGCTTTTAACACCGCTCGTTTCTGGAGTCTTCAAAGAGGACTCTTACACTCGTTTTGTTCTCTTCGTCACATCAGAGACTGATTGATTACAAAGCTGCATGTGATGTCTGTCTTAGCAGCTCTACTTCGTGTGATGCAGAAGTTCAGATCTTCAGTTCGGTGTAATTATAGAGCATTGATTGTAATTCATTTAAAGGTTTCTCCGGCCAATCAGAGGCTAAGTTCAAGCAGGAACGGCTCCTCAGCACTCAACAGCTTCAAAGCGCCCTGTTCACTTCACCAACAGCACAAAGTACACCGTGGGACGGTGCATATTTATACATTAAATACACAAAGTACACCGTGGGACGGTGCATATTTATACATTAAATACACAAAATACACCGTGGGACGGTGCATATTTATACATTAAATACACAAAATACACCGTGGGACGGTGCATATTTATACATTAAATACAAAAAACACACCGTGGGACGGTGCATATTTATATATTAAATACACAAAATACACCGTGGGACGGTGCATATTTATACATTAAATACACAAAATACACCGTGGGACGGTGCATATTTATACATTAAATACACAAAGTACACCGTGGGACGGTGCATATTTATACATTAAATACACAAAGTACACCGTGGGACGGTGCATATTTATACATTAAATACACAAAATACACCGTGGGACGGTGCATATTTATATATTAAATACACAAAATACACCGTGGGACGGTGCATATTTATACATTAAATACACAAAGTACACCGTGGGACGGTGCATATTTATATATTAAATACACAAAATACACCGTGGGACGGTGCATATTTATACATTAAATACACAAAATACACCGTGGGACAGTGCATATTTATATATTAAATACAAAAAATACAACGTGGGACGGTGCATATTTATACATTAAATACACAAAATACACCGTGGGACGGTGCATATTTATATATTAAATACAAAAAATACACCGTGGGACGGTGCATATTTATACATGAAATACAAAAAACACACAGTGGGACAGTGCATATTTATACATTAAATACAAAAAACACACCGTGGGACAGTGCATATTTATACATTAAATACAAAAAACACACCGTGGGACAGTGCATATTTATACATTAAATACAAAAAATACACCGTGGGACGGTGCATATTTATATATTAAATACAAAAAATACAACGTGGGACGGTGCATATTTATATATTAAATACACAAAATACACCGTGGGACAGTGCATATTTATATATTAAATACACAAAATACACCGTGGGACGGTGCATATTTATATATCAAATACAAAAAACACACCGTGGGACAGTGCATATTTATACATTAAATACAAAAAGTACAACGTGGGACAGTGCATATTTATATATTAAATACAAAAAACACACCGTGGGACGGTGCATATTTATATATTAAATACAAAAGATACACCCTGGGACAGTGCATATTTATATATTAAATACAAAAAATACACCGTGGGACGGTGCATATTTATACATTAAATACAAAAAATACACCGTGGGACAGTGCATATTTATATATTAAATACACAAAATACACCGTGGGACGGTGCATATTTATACATTAAATACAAAAAATACACCGTGGGACGGTGCATATTTATATATTAAATACACAAAATACACCGTGGGACAGTGCATATTTATACATTAAATACACAAAATACACCGTGGGACGGTGCATATTTATATATTAAATACACAAAATACACCGTGGGACAGTGCATATTTATATATTAAATACAAAACGAAAATATATATCTGGCACCCACAGGGGCGAGCAGCTCTGTATCTCTTCTCTGCCCCAGGGACGGTGCAGACACTGCAGAGGCCTTTTGTAGCGCTGCTTCTCGCCCACTGTCCTGTGGTGCTCCCTGCTGGAGAATAATAGTACTGCAAATAATAATTTTAGCAAATGTCAAACATCAAAGTGATAAGAGCTGTTCACCTTAAAGTCTTGGCACACAGATTCTGACTTCAGTGAAGATATCACACACAAAAAAAAAGAATTTAGCTATACTAGTCTGTGCTAAAAAGTCAGAGAACGCAGTATTTAGCAGATTTATAGGCAGTATGCTGCAGTATATTTAATGCTGCAGTTTGAAGCACGAGAATGTATCTTAAACCCGTGAATGAATAAAAGAATTAAACGCAAGTATCTTTGAATAGTACATAAAGACATACTGTCAATGGTGATAAAGTAAATAGAAAAACTGTAATAATACAACACATATATTGCATGTACTGTAAGGTAATGTATTGGAAAGGACCACGTTCATCTTTGTTTTCAGTGAAATCAATTTTCTGCGGCGTGATTGCGTCCTCATCCTGCGGGGTGTAGTACCGCCCATGGGCAGCAGGTGTCAGAACGTCATCATGAAAGGAGCAGCTAATCAATCCAGCGAAGAAGAAGAAAACCATAGCAACCAGAGGCTAAACAAAGATGGCCGTGTTTCGGTCCCGATCGAGTCTGTTCAGTTTATTTCTCTTGTTTTCTGTCGTCACCGCCAGCGGAAGTCCGACGAACGGGGAGCAGAACTCCAGAACTCCAGAGCCTGCAGAGCCCGGAGCCCGGAGCTCGGAGCCGCCGAGCGCGGAGCCGCCGAGCCCGGACCCGCCGAGCCCGGACCCGCCGAGCCCGGAGCCGCCGAGCGCGGAGCCGCTGAGCCCGGAGCCGCCCAGCCCGGAGCCGCCCAGCCCGGAGCCGCTGCCTCTCTCCGGCCGTCTGCTCACTCCAGCCGACAACGGTAGGAGGCCGCATTAGCACCAGCTAGCTAGCTAGCTTGCTGGCTTAGGTCTCGGCTCTCTTCACGTAGAGGCGGTAAGGACATCAGTTAAGAGGCCACGCCCAACGTTTAAGTTTATTCTCATAGTTTAATAATAAAATATAAAGACTACAAATAAACATTATCCTGTTATCTCTCTTTGTACAGCGTATAACCTCAGATCTGTGTGTGTGTGTGTGTGTGTCAGTCGGCAGCTTGTGTCCCTGTGACGTCATCGTGGACGTGTGTGACATGAACTGCTGCTGTGACAGAGCGTGTGTGGAGGAGGTCGCTCTGTTCACCGCCTGCTCAGTGCTCGCCGTCAGGTGAGTGTCGCAGCTTCCTGTGGCTCTCTGTGCAGCTTCCTGTGGCTCTCTGTGCAGCTTCCTGTCGCTCTCTGCGCAGCTTCCTGTGGCTCTCTGTGCAGCTTCCTGTGGCTCTCTGTGCAGCTTCCTGTTGCTCTCTGTGCAGCTTCCTGTGGCTCTCTGTGCAGCTTCCTGTGGCTCTCTGTGCAGCTTCCTGTCGCTCTCTGTGCAGCTTCCTGTGGCTCTCTGTGCAGCTTCCTGTGGCTCTCTGTGCAGCTTCCTGTGGCTCTCTGTGCAGCTTCCTGTCGCTCTCTGTGCAGCTTCCTGTGGCTCTCTGTGCAGCTTCCTGTGGCTCTCTGTGCACCTTCCTGTGGCTCTCTGTGCAGCTTCCTGTCGCTCTCTGTGCAGCTTCCTGTGGCTCTCTGTGCAGCTTCCTGTGGCTCTCTGTGCAGCTTCCTGTGGCTCTCTGTGCAGCTTCCTGTCGCTCTCTGTGCAGCTTCCTGTGGCTCTCTGTGCAACTTCTTGTCGCTCTCTGTGCAGCTTCCTGTGGCTCTCTGTGCAGCTTCCTGTCGCTCTCTGTGCAGCTTCCTGTCACTCTCTGTGCAGCTTCCTGTCGCTCTCTGTGTAGCTTCCTGTCACTCTCTGTACAGCTTCCTGTCGCTCTCTGTGCAACTTCCTGTCGCTCTCTGTGCAGCTTCCTGTCGCTCTCTGTGCAACTTCCTGTCGCTCTCTGTGCAGCTTCCTGTCGCTCTCTGTGCAACTTCCTGTCGCTCTCTGTGCAGCTTCCTGTCGCTCTCTGTGCAGCTTCCTGTGGCTCTCTTTGCAGCTTCCTGTCGCTCTCTGTGCAACTTCCTGTCACTCTCTGTGCAGCTTCCTGTCGCTCTCTGTGCAACTTCCTGGCGCTCTCTGTACAACTTCCTGTCACTCTCTGTGCAGCTTCCTGTCGCTCTCTGTGCAGCTTCCTGGTGCTCTCTGTGCAACTTCCTGGCGCTCTCTGTGCAACTTCCTGTCGCTCTCTGTGCAGCTTCCTGTCGCTCTCTGTGCAAATTCCTGTCGCTCTCTGTGCAGCTTCCTGTCGCTCTCTGTGCAGCTTCCTGTTGCTCTCTGTGCAGCTTCCTGTGGCTCTCTGTGCAGCTTCCTGTGGCTCTCTGTGCAGCTTCCTGTGGCTCTCTGTGCAGCTTCCTGTTGCTCTCTGTGCAGCTTCCTGTGGCTCTCTGTGCAACTTCCTGTCGCTCTCTGTGCAGCTTCTTGTCGCTCTCTGTGCAAATTCCTGTCGCTCTCTGTGCAGCTTCCTGTCGCTCTCTGTGCAGCTTCCTGTCGCTCTCTGTGCAGCTTCCTGTCGCTCTCTGTGCAACTTCCTGTCGCTCTCTGTGCAGCTTCCTGGCGCTCTCTGTGCAGCTTCCTGTGGCTCTCTGTGCAGCTTCCTGTCGCTCTCTGTGGCTCTCTTTGCAGCTTCCTGTCGCTCTCTGTGCAACTTCCTGTCACTCTCTGTGCAGCTTCCTGTGGGTCTCTGTGCAGCTTCCTGTCGCTCTCTGTGCAGCTTCCTGGCGCTCTCTGTGCAACTTCCTGGCGCTCTCTGGGCAACTTCCTGGCGCTCTCTGTGCAACTTCCTGTCACTCTCTGTGCAGCTTCCTGTCGCTCTCTGTGCAGCTTCCTGGCGCTCTCTGTGCAACTTCCTGGCGCTCTCTGTGCAACTTCCTGTTGCTCTCTGTGGAGCTTCCTGTCGCTCTCTGTGCAGCTTCCTGTCACTCTCTGTGCAGCTTCCTGTCGCTCTCTGTGCAACTTCCTGTCGCTCTCTGTGCAGCTTCCTGTGGCTCTCTGTGCAGCTTCCTGTCACTCTCTGTGCAACTTCCTGTCGCTCTCTGTGCAGCTTCCTGGCGCTCTCTGTGCAGCTTCCTGTCGCTCTCTGTGCAGCTTCCTGGCGCTCTCTGTGCAGCTTCCTGGCGCTCTCTGTGCAGCTTCCTGTCGCTCTCTGTGCAGCTTCCTGTCACTCTCTGTGCAACTTCCTGTCGCTCTCTGTGCAGCTTCCTGTCGCTCTCTGTGCAGCTTCCTGTCGCTCTCTGTGCAGCTTCCTGGCGCTCTCTGTGCAACTTCCTGGCGCTCTCTGTGCAACTTCCTGTTGCTCTCTGTGGAGCTTCCTGTCGCTCTCTGTGCAGCTTCCTGTCACTCTCTGTGCAGCTTCCTGTCGCTCTCTGTGCAACTTCCTGTCGCTCTCTGTGCAGCTTCCTGTGGCTCTCTGTGCAGCTTCCTGTCGCTCTCTTTGCAGCTTCCTGTCGCTCTCTGTGCAGCTTCCTGTCGCTCTCTGTGCAGCTTCCTGTGGCTCTCTGTGCAGCTTCCTGTCGCTCTCTGTGCAAGTTCCTGTCGCTCTCTTTGCAGCTTCCTGTTGCTCTCTGTGCAACTTCCTGTCGCTCTCTTTGCAGCTTCCGGTCACTCTCTGTGCAACTTCCTGTCGCTCTCTGTGCAGCTTCCTGTCGCTCTCTTTGCAGCTTCCTGTCGCTCTCTGTGCAGCTTCCTGTCACTCTCTGTGCAACTTCCTGTCGCTCTCTGTGCAGCTTCCTGGCGCTCTCTGTGCAGCTTCCTGTCGCTCTCTGTGCAGCTTCCTGGCGCTCTCTGTGCAGCTTCCTGGCGCTTTCTGTGCAACTTCCTGTCGCTCTCTGTGCAGCTTCCTGTGGGTCTCTGTGCAGCTTCCTGTGGGTCTCTGTGCAACTTCCGGTCACTCTCTGTGCAGCTTCCTGTCGCTCTCTTTGCAGCTTCCTGTCGCTCTCTGTGCACCTTCCTGTCGCTCTCTTTGCAGCTTCCTGTCGCTCTCTGTGCAGCTTCCTGTCGCTCTCTTTGCAGCTTCCTGTCGTTCTCTGTGCAGCTTCCTGTCGCTCTCTGTGCAGCTTCCTGTGGCTCTCTGTGCAGCTTCCTGTCGCTCTCTGTGCAGCTTCCTGTCGCTCTCTTTGCAGCTTCCTGTCGCTCTCTGTGCAGCTTCCTGTCGCTCTCTGTGCAGCTTCCTGTGGCTCTCTGTGCAGCTTCCTGTCGCTCTCTGTGCAGCTTCCTGTCGCTCTCTTTGCAGCTTCCTGTCGCTCTCTGTGCAGCTTCCTGTCACTCTCTGTGCAACTTCCTGTCGCTCTCTGTGCAGCTTCCTGGCGCTCTCTGTGCAACTTCCTGTCGCTCTCTGTGCAGCTTCCTGGCGCTCTCTGTGCAGCTTCCTGTCGCTCTTTTTTTCTTCTGCACGCCACGTTTCTGGAGATGAAAGGGGACCTGATCCACGCTTCGTTCTCTCTGATGAAGACTCCGACAATGGGGGGTTCAGCTTCCTCCGTTTCGGTGATGAAGAGGCTTCGTCCTCTCTGTCTTCAGGGGACATCAGCGGCTGTGCAGCCAGAAGACGGCGTCCTACTCTTTGGTGAGCGCAGCAGACGGTTACTCAGAGCTGAAGACGTCCGTCCAGAAGGAGACTAATGATGATGTCTTCT
Organism: Brachionichthys hirsutus; assembly: GCF_040956055.1. NCBI lineage: Eukaryota > Metazoa > Chordata > Actinopteri > Lophiiformes > Brachionichthyidae > Brachionichthys > Brachionichthys hirsutus. Next base: position 15,510,799 of record NC_090902.1, read on the forward strand.
GCGTTCAGTCACAGAACCGTGAGTCCCTGCCGGCGTTGTGGGACAGGCCTGTCCCCCTTTAGCGGCACATCGTAGCTAGCCACGTCTTGCTACTTTCTGCTGACTCTTCCTCTCTGCCCAGGAATCGATGGGTTTGCTCATCCCGCCCCCGCACTCCCAACCGACCGCACCTTTGACAGCCTGTTTGAACGTTTCAGCAGCTCAGAGATCAGGGGACAGACATCGGCTGCAGGTCCCCGGGCTGGACCTGGATACCAGGTTGGACCTGGTTCTGATGGACTTCCTGTTTGCTTAGATGAAGCCCAGCGGTCACCGTTTGTTGTTTACAGTACGGCGATGTGATGGTGACAGCAGGAGCGCCTGGACAGCCTGGACGGCCTGGACGGCCTGGACAGCGTGGACAGCCTGGACAGCCTGGACAGCCTGGACAGCGTGGACAGCCTGGACGGCCTGGACAGCCCGGGCTGCTGAGGCTGCCGGCTCCTGGTGTCACTGCTGACTGTGTGGACAGCAGTCCTGCAGGTAGCCGCCGTCGTCCAGAGTGTCACTGCTGGTGGACTGCAATGGATGACGAGTCCTTCCCCGTTGGTCTCGGCAGCGTTCCTGCGGGACCAGAGCAGTCGGTGTTCCCGTCGTGTGGTCCTGGACCGGGACTGCGGCGGCGTGCCCGCCCTCAGCGTGGACAGCTACGCCCGCGTCCAGCTGCGAGCGGTGAGTCCTGCACCGAGCGAGAACAATGTAGCGTGAAGAGCTAATGAAATGCTACGAACAGTAAATGAGCTAAAGCAAACACCCCCCCCCCCCCGACAGGGACGGAACGCAGACGCAGCAGTAAGTTCGTCTCCTCCTCGAACCCTGAACCCTGAACCCTGAACTTCACTGAATCAGGGACCAGGTTTAGAGACTCTTCAGTGTTTCTGGCCTGTGGATGAGAATGTCCTTCGTTGTCTTTGTTTTCTGAATGTCTCCTATTCTGGACGGAAAACGAGTGAATTCAATGATGGGCTGTCAAACTGGATCAGAACTATTCAGAACTAACAGTTCGGTTAGTCAATAAAAAAACCACATTGATGTAGCTCGTCTCATTACAATGCAATATCATTTTAGACTTCGTAAAAGACAGACAGACAGACAGGCAGACAGACAGACAGGCAGACAGACAGACAGACAGAGAGACAGACAGAGAGACAGGCAGGCAGACAGACAGACAGGCAGGCAGACAGACAGACAGACAGACAGAGAGGCAGGCAGACAGAGAGACAGACAGACAGAGAGACAGACAGAGAGACAGACAGAGAGACAGACAGAGAGGCAGGCAGACAGAGAGACAGACAGACAGAGAGACAGACAGAGAGACAGACAGAGAGACAGACAGAGAGGCAGGCAGACAGAGAGGCAGGCAGACAGAGAGACAGGCAGACACTGTGGTGTCTTCCTCATCATTTGTGAGCGCCTACACATCCCATAATGACCTCCATGCTCAGTGTCCCTGGAGCGCCTTACATCACGGCCCTCACCCCGAGAGGAAGTGCAGCAAGACACTGACCCACAGACAGGTGGTGCCGCAACGCAGCCACAGGAAGACGAGACACAGGAAGTGTGTCCAGGAATAAGGAAGTGATGAGCGATGGCGTCACTCTGCTAACGAATGAAGCCACACTGGCAGCATCAGATATTATTCTCACTTTACGTCCGACGGGAGACAGACATCTGGGACGGGTGGGGAATCCACCATTGATGACAGGACAGTCTCTGCTGATGTCCCCACAGTGACAGCATGTCCCTGTAGCGTTGGTAAAATGAACTCATGGGTGAGCCTAATAGCAGCTCTGTGAGAGGACACTCGGGTAGAACGGCGGTCCCATGCCTGCCCTCAGTGTCCTCAGGCGGTCCCATGCCTGCCCTCAGTGTCCTCTGGCGGTTCCATGCCTGCCCTCAGTGTCCTCTGGCGGTCCCATGCCTGCCCTCAGTGTCCTCTGGCGGTCCCATGCCTGGCCTCAGTGTCCTCTGTTGTTATCCTCTGGGGATCATGACTGTCTGGACTACATGTTGAGAAAGAGGACATTTGAGCTCATCCTCATCCTTATCCGGGGGCGGGTTGCGGGGGTCCAGCTCCAGCAAAGGACCCCGAGCTTCCTTTCCTGGGACACATTACAGTTGTTCTCAGTCGCTTTGGTGCTTTTCTCAGATCAGAATGAGCATTCTCAGAACTATTAGTTCATTTAGTCTTTAGCAGCACTTCCTCCTCCCTGTGAGCGAACGGCAAACGCTTTGGACCTGCATCAGTGGCTGTCATACGTGAACTTCAGCTTCCACTCAGGAGGAGTGAACTATTAGCTGTAACCAATGACAGCCACTCAGGGATGAATCCAAGAAACCCTCAACTAGCAAGCATTTGGGAACGAGCAGCACAGAATGGGTAACGTGGACAGTCCCCCCGCTGATGTCCCAGGCCAACGCGGGGGGACTATTACAATGTGTGCAGCCGTCAGACAACGGCGTCCTCACCCACACCCCCTCCTTTACAGTTTACAGGGACACGTTGTTCTGTGGGACAAGGCCGGTTTCCACCACCACATCTCGCCAGACAATGGGCAGGATTCAGGTGTAGTTAGTGTAGCAAATAGTGATTAATCATGAGTTAGTCCATTGAAAGTCCTGATTAATCTTTTGACAGCCCTCATTGAGATTTCAGAACGTTGGTTAATGTTGGTTTTCTGATGTTGCTGGAGTTGGTTCCTGTGGAGGTGTCTTCAGTCGTCCTGCAGTCTGTAGAAGGAACTCAGACGGAGCTTCAGGTCCCAGGTGAAGACCACCTCCACGCCGTTCTCCTGGGCCCGGGTCTTTGTGCTAACGCCGTGCTGAAGGTGAGTCCAGCAGATTACATAGCTGATATGCAAACCAAGACGCCACTGGGGAATGTTGACGGCGCGTTTTGTGTCCTCAGGTGGGCTACGTGGTTAAATACAGCCCATCGGGTGAGATCCTGAACGCTTCCGTGTCTCTGCTGCTTGGATTTGTCCGTCAGTCGGCGCTGCCCCTGCAGCAGGAGTTTCACATCACCTTTGTCCAGGTAGTGCCTCCAAAAGCCACTTCTCTCCGTTACTGTTCATCACCTTTGGACCGCGGCAGATGGAGAAATAAAGACAGAAAGGGAGACGGAGAAAATAATCAGTCATAGAGAAAAAAATCAACAACAAAAAAACCCAGATAGAAAGACAAAGAGCCGAGGACAGAGGTAGGGAGAGACAATGAAAGAGTGCAGGAGGACAGAGGTAGGGAGAGACAAAAACAGAGAGACAATGAAAGAGTGCAGGAGGACAGAGGTAGGGAGAGACAAAAACAGAGACAATGAAAGAGTGCAGGAGGAGCAAAGTCAGTCAGTTAAACAAGCTGCTAGCCTTTACTACTCTACTACTTTACTAACTCGTATACTAATACTCCTTAAATTGAAAGAAAAACAGCCCCAGACATTTAAATCTTGGTTTCTGGATATTTTGCATCATTTAGCATTGGAAAAAAATAGATGCTCTATTGGAGGATGTGTTTTGAATCACATAAAAAAAATGTAAATCCCTCTTTCCAGTGTAGTCTTATTGATACTAGACTGTGACTTGTGAGGGAGGTCTAGATATAGTTGGACTCACCTCCACCCACAGCTTGGGCTCTGGAACCCACCAGAGGGTCGACCATTGTGAGAGGCGGTGGGCTGATGTGTTGGACTTTAACCAAGTGAACGAGAGGGTTGCTTCCCTGTGCCTTCGGGTCTGGGACAGGTGTCTCACTGTTCTTTCGGCCTACGGGCAAAATGGCAGTGCAGAGTACCCGACCGTCTTGGAGTCTTTGGAAGGAGTACTAGATCGTGTTCCGACTGGAGACTCCATTGTTTTTCTGGGGGATTTTGACGCTCACATGGGCAGTGACACTGAGACTTGGAGGGGGATGATTGGGGTCAACGGCTTCCCCAGTCTGAGCGCGAGTGGTGTTCTGTTGTTGGACTTGTGTGCTAGTCACAGGGACGTCCATAACTGCACGTGGCACCAGGACAACCGTAGGCTAGTGGTCGATGATCAACTTTATTGTCATGTCATCCGACGTGTCTTGGACACTCGGGTGAAGAGAGGAGCAGAGCTGTTAACTGATCACTATCTGGTGGTGAGTTGGATCCGCTGCCAGGGTAGGGGGCCGGACAGACTCGACAGGCCCAAATGTATTTTAAGGGTCTGCTGGGAACGTCTAGCCAGAGCCCTCTATCAGCGCAGTTTTCAACACGCCTCTGGAAAAACTTCTCCCAGATCCCGGAGGAGTCTGTGGACATTGAGTCAGAATGGATCATGTTCTCCACCTCCCTTGTCAAAGCACCTGTTCAGGGCTGAGGTTAGAGTCTCTGGTGCCAGGCGCAGCGGCAACCCCCACACCCGGTGGTGGAGTCCGGAAGTAAGGGATGCCGTCGAGCTGAAAAAGCAGTCTTATCGAGTCTCGTTGACTCGTGGGACTCCGGAGGCTTCACTTTGCTGTAACAGCAGAATTACAGGAAGTCATAAACACTGGCGGACCAAGAGTATCGGCGGCCCGAGTGGTTATGGAGGCAAAAACTCGGGCCTGGGAGGAGTTCAGAGGGGCCATGGAGGCGGACTATAGGTGGGCCTCGAAAGAACTCTGGTAAACTGTCCGGCGCCTCAGGCGGGGAAAGGCGTTGCACCGCCAACACTATACAGTGGAGGCAGGGAGCTGCTGAACTCAACTGGAGGTATTGTTGGCCGATGGGAAGAATACTTCGAGAGTCCCCGGATAATCGATGGATGGATGGAGTAGTTCATCAGCCTGAAACAATAGACAGTTCTAGTGTTACTGCTTAGTATACAGTAGTCCCGCGATATAATGCGGTTCATCTTCTGCGACTTCGCTGCTTCGCGGAGTTTTAATGCAATTTTTCAGATTTTCTTTTTTGCACTTGAACTCGCCTTGAAACGGCGCAAGACGAAGGGGCGCGGTCGGAGGAACTGTGAAATACCACGAGTTGCTATTAATAACTTCTCATGTGTTCAACCTCGTAGGTTGATCATTAAAATTAAATTCGTTATTTCTAAAAGCTATCATGTTTATTTGTTAAGCGTTTGTTTAATAGCGCTCTTATTCTCTGTAAAAAGAGGCTTTTATTTTGTAGGAGCATAAACGTCGCGTCCCTTTTGGGTTTTGTTTCTTCCTGTTGATACATGTAGCCGCTGCCGTTCCGCTGTGCTAAGCTATCCAATAAAGCAGCATGAGAGGCTAAAGACAGCACGAGTAGAATATTTGTTCTTCTGCACTCCAAGCGGCTCTTTCCTCGACCTGCACGCCTTAACATTATTAACAGGAAAACGTTTACTGTACGTACTATATATTTATATTCCTCAAACTAATGTTTAGTTCTGAAAAGGTTTTGATCTTTGGTTTCATTCTATAATACTGAAACAATCTATTTAGATTAATGCCTGTTAAACGTGTATAAAGTGTGTGGTGAGGGGTTTTACAGCCTTAAAACATTTATGTACATGTATAATAATTGAAAATAAAGATCACTACATTGCGGATTTCATTTTTTGTTTTTGGAACGTAACCCCCGCAGAAAATGAGGGACTACTGTATTTCATTTTGTATACTAGGAGGAAGTCTCCTCTCATGCCAGTATAGATATGGGTGAGAACAGAGAGGGACTCACAATGCGATGCTGAGCCATCCCAGCTGAAACAGCAAACAGAAAAACGCATGGTACAACACAAGTCTGCGAGGTTGTTCCAGAGGGTTTCTAGCCTGCCTGGTTCAAGGCTGGAAACCGTTCGCTGGCGCTGATGAGTGAAACTTTATGTCACAACAACGCGTGCTATACTGCTGTCTTCCTCAGGAAGACACGGATCAGGCGACTGCTCACTACAGTGGGAACCCAGGCTACATCGTTGGACTGCCTCTTGTGTCCGGGACAAGGACAGCGGCATATCCTTCACCCTGGACCTCGCTCAGTCTGATTGATAGGTAGAAGAGCAGCAGCGGTTAGGAGATGAGACGAATGTCCTGCAGTATCTGTCCTTAACAGGTGGTTTCACTGGCATTGTTCAAAGCATCGACCCCAGAGACACCCTGTCTCTTCTCCACAGCACCGGGGACCAGGATTGTCTGCAGGGACCACATCAGCGCTCCCCTATCCTGTTCGGTCTGGACTTTGTGTCCGGCTGCACGTTAAGGCAGGACATCCTGTAACTCAGCGACTGATTCAGAGTCAGCGTTTCCGTGTCTGTGTGTGACTTGTCTTTTCCCTGCAGACTGAAGGATGCTTCTAACTGCTCCCTGGTACTCCAGTCACTTCTGGATGTTCTACGGGGGGACAGCTATCCCCAGTACGTGGCCTCATTTGGAAATTCTCCATTAGAACATCCGCTGGACTGGGTGCCGATCCAGAGAGGCTTTGATGCCGGGGTGAGCAGTCAGACACGAGTCGACTGAAACAAGAAGACAAAGGGAATGGGTTGAATTTAAAGGACATCCAGGATGTCCTCTAAAGGTTCTCCTGCCTGAACTAAAGGGTGTGACGTTTATGAGACACTGGGTATTACTAGTGAGTATTAATAGTGAGGATTACTAGTGAGGATTACTAGTGAGTATTAATAGTGAGGATTACTAGTGAGGATTACTAGTGAGTATTAATAGTGAGGATTACTAGTGAGTATTAATAGTGAGGATTACTAGTTTAGGATTACTAGTGAGTATTACTAGTGAGGATTACTAGTTTAGTATTACTAGTGAGGATTACTAGTTTAGTATTACTAGTGAGTATTACTAGTTTAGTATTACTAGTGAGTATTACTAGTGAGTATTACTAGTGAGTATTACTAGTGAGGATTACTAGTTTAGTATTACTAGTGAGTATTACTAGTGAGTATTACTAGTGAGTATTAATAGTGAGGATTACTAGTGAGGATTACTAGTTTAGGATTACTAGTGAGTATTACTAGTGAGGATTACTAGTTTAGTATTATTAGTGAGGATTACTAGTGAGGATTACTAGTGAGTATTACTAGTGAGGATTACTAGTGAGGATTACTAGTTTAGTATTACTAGTGAGTATTACTAGTGAGTATTACTAGTGAGGATTACTAGTTTAGTATTACTAGTGAGTATTACTAGTGAGTATTACTAGTGAGTATTACTAGTGAGGATTACTAGTTTAGTATTACTAGTGAGTATTACTAGTGAGTATTACTAGTTTAGTATTACTAGTGAGGATTACTAGTGAGTATTACTAGTGAGTATTACTAGTTTAGTATTACTAGTGAGTATTACTAGTGAGGATTACTAGTGAGTATTACTAGTGAAGATTACTAGTGAGGATTACTTGTGAGGATTACTAGTTTAGTATTACTAGTGAGTATTACTAGTGAGGATTGCTAGTGAGTATTACTAGTGAGTATTACTAGTGACGATTGCTAGTGAGTATTACTAGTGAGGATTACTAGTGAGTATTACTAGTGAAGATTACTAGTGAGGATTACTTGTGTGAGGATTACTAGTTTAGTATTACTAGTGAGTATTACTAGTGAGGATTTCTAGTGAGTATTGCTAGTGAGTATTGCCAGTGAGTATTACTAGTGAGTATTGCTAGTGAGTATTACTAGTGAGTATTGCTAGTGAGTATTACTAGTTTAGTATTACTAGTGAGGATTACTTGTGAGGATTACTAGTTTAGTATTACTAGTGAGTATTACTAGTGAGTATTACTAGTTTAGTATTACTAGTGAGGATTACTAGTGAGTATTACTAGTGAGGATTACTAGTTTAGTATTACTAGTGAGTATTACTAGTGAGGATGACTAGTTTAGTATTACTAGTGAGTATTACTAGTGAGGATTACTAGTTTAGTATTACTAGTGAGTATTACTAGTTTAGTATTACTAGTGAGGATTACTAGTGAGTATTACTAGTGAGTATTACTAGTTTAGTATTACTAGTGAGTATTACTAGTGAGGATTACTAGTGAGTATTACTAGTGAAGATTACTAGTGAGGATTACTTGTGAGGATTACTAGTTTAGTATTACTAGTGAGTATTACTAGTGAGGATTGCTAGTGAGTATTACTAGTGAGTATTACTAGTGACGATTGCTAGTGAGTATTACTAGTGAGTATTACTAGTGAAGATTACTAGTGAGGATTACTTGTGAGGATTACTAGTTTAGTATTACTAGTGAGTATTACTAGTGAGGATTTCTAGTGAGTATTGCTAGTGAGTATTGCCAGTGAGTATTACTAGTGAGTATTGCTAGTGAGTATTACTAGTGAGTATTGCTAGTGAGTATTACTAGTTTAGTATTACTAGTAAGGATTACTAGTGAGGATTACTTGTGAGGATTACTAGTTTAGTATTACTAGTGAATATTACTAGTGAGGATTGCTAGTGAGGATTGCTAGTGAGTATTACTAGTGAGGATTGCTAGTGAGTATTACTAGTGAGTATTGCTAGTGAGGATTGCTAGTGAGTATTACTAGTGAGTATTGCTAGTCCACTGGTGGAACGTCTGCTGCTGGCCTCGCCGGCTGAGGACGCTCAAACACATTTCGAGTGGAGGAATGGATCTGATGTCCGTTTTGGCGCTGAGACCATTTCAGCCGCTCCACTTTGCTGTAACAGCAGAATTAGAGGAAGTCACAGGCGGCACGCATCCAAAGCAGCTCCTCCATTAAAGTAGCTTCAAATCTCCTAAATGGCTACCAAGCGAGTCATCAATCAATATCAAGATCAGAAAGTTGATCATTAAGAAGCATCTTTTCTAGTTCAATACCGGTGAGTTGTTTGGTAGCTTCAGCAGCAAACGCGCGTGTGCTTAGCTAGCAGCTTCACTCTTCAGGTCTGCAGCGGTGGCCTCAGCACCTCTGGGGGCCGCTGAGCCACACCCACCCTTCAAAGCGGCCCCAACTCAACGTCGAATCACAATCCTGTCTGTTTCTGATTGCAGGGAGCCCGAAGCTGCAGCGTCCCTCTTTCACTTCATTTAGAAATCGAGTGGACTCGATACGGATCCCTGGGGAATCCCCAAGCCAGGATTGTGAGCGTCAGGGAAGTCATCGAAACGGGCCCCCCAGGTTTGGTAAGCATGGCTCGGTCAGAGACGCTGCAGCTGCTTGCGGGGTTCCAAATCAAGTCGTCTCACCCTGCTGTTCCTCCGCAGGCCCCGCCACGGAGCGGCGGCGGCGGCGTCCTCCCGATCAGCAGCTCCGTGTCCTTCGTAGCGGTCGCTGCTGCTGCTGCTCCTGCCTACAGAGCCACGCCCACCATCGATGCCCAGCTCCCCTCCGGCTTCTTCTCGCCGCTGCTCTGAACGCGCCGCTATGTGGCCTCCGTTACAACGTGCACCGTGTGCACGAGCCCGTTACTGCAGTACTGTGTAATAATTCTGTACACAGGATTTTGTTAAATGTGTTTTAATAAAGAAAAGCACTTCAAAATGTTTCCGCAGACGGTCTTTCATACACCAGCGATCAATCTCCATAAATGTCGCAAATATTTACAAGCCAATGAAAGCTACCCCCTTTAGCTTCGTGGAGCTAGCTGCTAGCATCTTCAGTAGCATCTGAACATCTGTCAATCAGAGACGCGGATCTGATATCAGATATCTCTCTACGAGCTTCTGTAACGGAGCAGCAGGAATAGAAAGCGCAGTATTTGTTTAGACTGAAGAGGAAGGCTGTCCAGAAGACGGGCAGTCCAGAAGACGGGCTGTCCAGAAGACGGGCAGTCCAGAAGACGAGCGGTCCAGAAGACGGGCGGTCCAGAAGACGAGCGGTCCAGAAGACGGGCGGTCCAGAAGACGGGCGGTCCAGAAGACGGGCAGTCCAGAAGACGGGCAGTCCAGAAGACGGGCTGTCCAGAAGACGGGCGGTCCAGAAGACGGGCGGTCCAGAAGACGGGCGGTCCAGAAGACGGGCGGTCCAGAAGACGGGCAGTCCAGAAGACGGGCAGTCCAGAAGACGGGCTGTCCAGAAGACGGGCAGTCCAGAAGACGGGCGGTCCAGAAGACGGGCAGTCCAGAAGACAGGCAGTCCAGAAGACGAGCAGTCCAGAAGACGGGCAGTCCAGAAGACGGGCTGTCCAGAAGACGGGCAGTCCAGAAGACGAGCAGTCCAGAAGACGGGCTGTCCAGAAGACGGGCTGAGCTACAAGGCGATGGCGTGTTTCTCCAGGAGGGCTCGAAGCTTCTGGTTCTCGAGTTCCTGCAACAGAGGGACAGACACAAATCAAAGCTCCGCTACAGTACAGTAAAGTACTTTGGTACTTTAGAGTATTGCTGGACTCAAGTGTCTCCTGTGGAGAAACCCTCATGACGGGTGCAGGAAAGGACGAGTGGACGGTTCCAGTGTCATCGCTGCTACGCTGTCCAGCCCACACGTCCACTAACTGCACTTCCTGAAGACACAACTAACGTCTGGAAACAGGGACAAGGACAAGTGAAGACACAACTAACGTCTGGAAACAGGGACAAGTGAAGACACAACTAACGTCTGGAATCAGGGACAAGTGAAGACACAACTAACGTCTGGAAACAGGGACAAGGACAAGTGAAGACACAACTAACGTCTGGAATCAGGGACAAAGACAAGTGAAGACACAACTAATGTCTGGAAACAGGGACAAGTGAAGACACAACTAACGTCTGGAAACAGGGACAAGTGAAGACACAACTAACGTCTGGAAACAGGGACAAGTGAAGACACAACTAACGTCTGGAAACAGGGACAAGTGAAGACACAACTAACGTCTGGAAACAGGGACAAGTGAAGACGCAACTAACGTCTGGAAACAGGGACAAGTGAAGACACAACTAACGTCTGGAAACAGGGACAAGGACAAGTGAAGACACAACTAATGTCTGGAAACAGGGACAAGTGAAGACACAACTAACGTCTGGAAACAGGGACAGGGACAAGTGAAGACACAACTAACGTCTGGAAACAGGGACAGGGACAAGTGAAGACACAACTAACGTCTGGAATCAGGGACAAGGACAAGTGAAGACACAACTAACGTCTGGAATCAGGGACAAGTGAAGACACAACTAACGTCTGGAATCAGGGACAAGGACAAGTGAAGACACAACTAACGTCTGGAATCAGGGACAAGTGAAGACACAACTAATGTCTGGAATCAGGGACAAGTGAAGACGCAACTAACGTCTGGAATCAGGGACAAAGACAAGTGAAGACACAACTAACGTCTGGAATCAGGGACAAAGACAAGTGAAGACACAACTAACGTCTGGAATCAGGGACAAGTGAAGACACAACTAATGTCTGGAATCAGGGACAAGTGAAGACACAACTAACGTCTGGAAACAGGGACAAGTGAAGACACAACTAACGTCTGGAATCAGGGACAAGTGAAGACACAACTAACGTCTGGAATCAGGGACAAGTGAAGACACAACTAACGTCTGGAATCAGGGACAAGTGAAGACACAACTAACGTCTGGAATCAGGGACAAGTGAAGACACAACTAACGTCTGGAAACAGGGACAAGTGAAGACACAACTAACGTCTGGAATCAGGGACAAGTGAAGACACAACTAACGTCTGGAAACAGGGACAAGTGAAGACACAACTAACGTCTGGAAACAGGGACAGGGACAAGTGAAGACACAACTAACGTCTGGAATCAGGGACAAGGACAAGTGAAGACACAACTAACGTCTGGAATCAGGGACAAGTGAAGACACAACTAACGTCTGGAATCAGGGACAAGGACAAGTGAAGACACAACTAACGTCTGGAATCAGGGACAAGTGAAGACACAACTAATGTCTGGAATCAGGGACAAGTGAAGACGCAACTAACGTCTGGAATCAGGGACAAAGACAAGTGAAGACACAACTAACGTCTGGAATCAGGGACAAAGACAAGTGAAGACACAACTAACGTCTGGAATCAGGGACAAAGACAAGTGAAGACACAACTAACGTCTGGAATCAGGGACAAGTGAAGACACAACTAATGTCTGGAATCAGGGACAAGTGAAGACACAACTAACGTCTGGAATCAGGGACAAGTGAAGACACAACTAACGTCTGGAATCAGGGACAAGTGAAGACAAGACAAGTGATTTCAGGGGGAAGCAGACAAAGCAGGAATCAGACTAGCCAGCAACATTAGAGGACTTCTGCATGTCCAGACTGTCCTCTGGACGCTGCTTCTAGCTGCTTGTACAGACTGTCCTCTGGACGCTGCTTCTAGCTGCATGTCCAGACTGTCCTCTGGACGCTGCTTCTAGCTGCATGTCCAGACTGTCCTCTGGACGCTGCTTCTAGCTGCATGTCCAGACTGTCCTCTGGACGCTGCTTCTAGCTGCATGTACAGACTGTCCCCTGGACGCTGCTTCTAGCCGCATGTACAGACTGTCCCCTGGACGCTGCTTCTAGCCGCTTGTACAGACTGTCCCCTGGACGCTGCTTCTAGCTGCATGTCCAGACTGTCCCCTGGACGCTGCTTCTAGCCGCATGTACAGACTGTCCCCTGGACGCTGCTTCTAACTGCATGTCCAGACTGTCCCCTGGACGCTGCTTCTAGCCGCATGTACAGACTGTCCCCTGGACGCTGCTTCTAACTGCATGTCCAGACTGTCCCCTGGACGCTGCTTCTAGCTGCATATACAGACTGTCCCCTGGACGCTGCTTCGCGCCGCATGTACAGACTGTCCTCTGGACGCTGCTTCTAGCCGCATGTACAGACTGTCCCCTGGCATCATCAGATTGATGAAGACAAAGGTGCTCTGTGTGTGGCTGTCTTTGCATCAGTGTGGACGCTTCGTGTCCAATGTGGTGTGGACGCCTCACCAGTGCATCGCTGCGCTCCTGGAGCTCCGTCACCCTCTGGACCAGATGGTCGTAGCTGTCCTTCAGCTTGTGCATCTTCTGTAGAGCCCGAGTCTTCACCGACACCAGGATACCTGCAACGCCATCAAACAGTCAGCGCGGCGGGCCCCCGGTCCCCCGGCCCCCGGTCCCCCGGGCCCCCGGCCACCGGCCCCCTGGGCCACCGGGCCCCCGGCCCCCGGCCCCCTGGGCCACCGGGCCCCCGGTCCCCCGGTCCCCCGAGCCACCGGGCCCCCGAGCCACCGGTCCCCCGGGCCCCCGGCCCCTTGAGCCCCTCAGCCTGGACACATTACAACAGCCCTGTGCCGCTGGACCTCGCTTTCTGGTCTCTCTCCAATCGGGTCAGAACCAGATTGTTTCTGGTTTCATCACGAAATGATCCATGATGATCAATAGATGTGAACGCTAAAGACAGAAATGGAGTTGGTGCTGACCATTGATGATTCTGGCGACCCTCCAGAGACGCAGCAGGATGAGGAGGCCAATCCCATCGAAGGCGTCCTCGTGGAAGACGAAGACGATGTCCAGTATGAAGGACACCATCACCACCAAACCATCAAATACCTCGAACTTGTGCTGGAAGAACTCCAGGCGGTAAGAAAACAGCTTTCCAATCAGCTCCACCACGAAGAAGGTGACCAGAGCCAAGCTCAGGTAGTGAAAGACCTGCAGACACGGCCGAGGGGACAGCTCAGAGGGACACTACGCAGTACGAGTACCAGGAATACTGCTCTCAGCTCGGATACAAGAGGGATGAGGCTGTTTGGGGTCGGGGGGGTCGGGGGGTCTCACCTCTGGAGCTACGTGTCCGTGGTCCAGCTTAATGACGGACAGGTCTATAAGCAGCTCCGCCAGGACGAAGACGGCGTCCAGGACGACGAGACACACGACCAGCACCTGGAAGCAGAGACAGGAAGCCGCTTCATTCAGGCTCAGCGTGGGACCAAGCTGCATGCTGGGAGATGTAGGCAGCATGCTCCTACCAGCAACACGAGTGACCTCATCAATACCCCCCCTCCCACATCGTCTCATCCAATCAGCATCCATCATCGTGTCACTCTGGATCATCAATACTTTGATTCTAGAGAATCTAGACTTCACTGATCCTCAGGATCCAGATCAGGACTAAATCAAAAATAAACTTCATCCACTTTGTTGTTCTTCTTCGACTCAAGCAGGAGACAGAGGGACAGGGTGTGGACGCCACTCGGCGTTCACTTCATGCCTGCTTCCTGTTTTCCTGTCGCTCGGAGCAGGCGGGGGTTCGACTCCTTGCTCGAGGGCACGTCTGCAGCGCCCCAGACGTGAACAGGTGCGTTCTGTGGAGTGGGTGGTCCTACCTGGAAGCGCTCGCAGCTGTAGAGTCTCTGCAGCGCCTCTCTGAGGGTCCGGCTGGACGGGGACGGGGACGGGGACAGGCCGGCGGCGGCGTCCAGCTCCTCGCTGGCCTCGTGCAGCTCTTCATCCTCCCCCTGGGCCGGCTGCTCATCGCCCACGGCGGTGAAGTGTCTCAGGAACCGGGCCATGGTGCCGTGCTCTGCGACAGGACGTCCCGACTCGCCTGGGGACAGACGGGGAGCGTGTCAGGAGCTGGACGCTGGACCTGAAGCGGCTTCAGTCCACGTCCTTCTCCTCTTGAAGGAGGAGCGGCGTCAGGAGGACGGCGTGGACATCCCTTCTAGAACCCCCCCCCCCCCCACGACCCGTCCTGCAGGACAGCAGCCTGAGAGCAGGAGCCCGCACATCCTGGGGGGGGGGCTGAATCAGCTGACTGCTGGTCGCCCAGCACAGGGGACACGTGTCCCCTGCTGTGTCTCCACGTCCACGCGGGAGAGGCGTGACGTCAAACCCACCGCAGGTCGCGTAAACCGTCAGCTGGTGAGCAGAACCGGGTCGCAGGTCCAACACGACGCGTCGCCGCGGCGGCAGGAGGAACGTCTTACCTTCCTTCTCCTCCGCTGCAGACGAGCAGCTTCTCCTCGGAGGAACGCTGACACCGGACCTGAAGCCCGCTCAGGCCCCGCCCCCCGACCGGCCCCGGTTCTGGTCCGTCTCTCACGCCCCGGGCTAGTTAGTCTAGCTAGTAGTTCGTGTTAGTTGGTGCTCTCGTTACTGGATGAAGTTTCATGAGTTCGTCTCTGATCAATAACTCGCTCGTGAAACACTGTAAAAAAAAAAAAAAGTCGAAAAGCCCCCCAGCAGAGAGCAGACCTCCTCCAAGCTGCTCACGCCCCTCCCAACCGGATCCACGTGGTGATCCGGATCAAACGGCTCGAGATTGTTCGTGGTGTGTTTCCTACATTCCATAAACATCGATCAATAATCAGCCAGAACACGTGAACACAATCATGTTTGTGGTTATCACAAGAATGCAAAGTGTCATAAATGTGGCAAATTGGACAGATTCTGAAGACGTGCTGATGTGGAGGACGAAGTGAGAGACACGAGAAAAAGGGGAAGGAAAGCTGTGAACGGAAAGACAAAGAAATGTCAGGTTACGTAAAAGCTGACGAAATAGAAGATGGCGTCCCGATGTTTTCTGTGTTCAGTTCAAGCGGTGCTGCCGGCGGCCGGACAGGACCGTCTTTAATGTGGACGGAAAAAGGGATGATGGAACTTCATCCATCCGGTCAGCATCATCTCAGCGTTTATGAGCGGTCACTCTCACATGAGCCACTGGAGGGCAGCAGCGTCACACTTAAGGGCTACTCAGAGAGACCATTCCAGTTCATGGCCAAAGTGAGTGATGAAAATCAGCAGCCAATCTACCGCTGATAGTAATGCAGAGTAACGCAGGCCCAGCGCTTCACAAAGCTTCCCATGAAAGAAGAGGGAGAAGAGCTGGAGCGCCTGGAGAGAGATGATGTCATCCGCCCTGTGGAACACAGCGAGTGGGCTGCCCCAGTGGTCCCTGTTAGATGTGTGTTCTCATGTGCAGAGTTATTTTCTGTAGTTATTTTATGTGCTTTTATTTTTGTACTGCATGAAGCAGCCTTTATGTTGAAGGCCATAATGTTGATAGCCACTTCCGGTCACCTCACTTCCTGTACCCGCGCGATTCGTACTGACAGTTGTGATGTTCCCTCCTGAATTGTACGGGTAAAATAAATACGAGGACGAAGAAACGACTTGTCGACATTTATTTCCACCATGGGAGACGAAGCAGAGAATGCTACGAGCGCAACAGGTTATGGGCCCAGGCGCGCCCAGGCGCGGCCCGGGCGCGGCCCAGGGCGCGGCCCGGCGCGGCCCAGGCGCGTCACAGGCGCGGCCCAGGCGCGGCCCAGGCGCGTCACAGGCGCGGCCCAGGCGCGTCACAGGCGCGGCCCAGGCGCGGCACAGGCGCGGCCCGGGCGCGGCCCAGGCACGGCCCAGGCACGTCACAGGCGCGGCCCAGGCGCGGCCCGGGCGCGGCCCAGGCGCGGCCCGGGCGCGGCCCAGGCGCGTCACAGGCGCGGCCCAGGCGCGGCCCAGGCGCGTCACAGGCGCGGCCCAGGCGCGTCACAGGCGCGGCCCAGGCGCGGCACA